>NC_054740.1:43213179-43513179 GCF_018143015.1 Lytechinus variegatus | reverse complement strand
TTGCACAAAATGTTCAGTAATGCTTGATTACTATTATTTCCAAGTTTCATTAATCAGATCCATAAACTTTCAAGTTATGATGGGAATTCAACAGATACCCCAATTGAACCAAAGTTCATTGACCCTAAATGATCTTTAACCTTGGTCATGTGACATAAAACCCATGCAGGATGTTCAGTGTTACTCGAGTAATCTTATGCCCAAGTTTCATGAAATAGGTCCATATGTTTTCTAAGTTATGATGACATTTCAAAAACATAACCTCAGGTTAAGATTTGATGTTGACGCCGCCGCCGCCGTCGGAAAAGCGGCGCCTATAGTCTCACTCCGCTATGATTTTGATGTTGATTCCTCCAACATGGTCCAAGTTCATTGACCCTAAATGACCTTTGACCTTGGTCATGTAACAAAAAACTCTTATAGGATGTTCAGCAATACTTGATTAACCTTATGGCCAAGTTTCATGATCTAGGTCCATATACTTTCTAAGTTATGATGTCATTTCAAAAACTTAACCTCAGGTTAAGATTTGATGTTGACGCCGCCGCCGCCGTCGGAAAAGCGGCGCCTATAGTCTCACTCTGCTATGCAGGTGAGACAAAAAAACCGCAAATTCGGCTGGTACATGTTGAGACGTATACATGCTGTGTACATAATCAACGCATGCGAAATGGTTTCGCCTGGAGAGGCGATTTGAACCATGGAATCAATTGCCAGAGATTCACCAATAATCCACATTAAATGCAATATCGATTCGATGAATTGTAATGATCTAAGCTTTAATTCATTAACATTTTTCTCACTCAAAATGTACTCGATTTGTTAGAAAAACCACTTTCTTATCCATGTCATAATCTATTATAGATCCTGCATTTCGAATAATTATCTCCAGCCATCAGTCGTAATGTACATGCATGTATGGTGCGGGTGTCGCGGGAAAGAATTTTGCACACGAAAAGCAGATCTGTAGGGCCTGTAACCCCCCTTGTAACACAAAGCTTAGCATTGATTATAGAGCAGTTTTCTACGTTTGATTCTATTGACTATAATGTATAATCAATCTTAAAAATCAAGTGTATGATTAAGCCTTAACGTTTGTGTTGGGGGACCCTAATATTAGAGTCCGTGAGGATTGCGATAGGTGGCTATTCCCCAACATAAACGTGCTAATGTTTCCCTTTAAAATATCTATTCGATTTCAGAGCACTGTGACTTATATCGGTCAATGTCTATTGTCGACACATCATGATGATCATCATCATTCATCAATGATGTGATTATTATCATTATGATTATGACATAATCGCTTTATTTTTATCTCATTACAATCGGCATCATCATCATAGTCGTTGTCGTCGTTGGCATCGTCTCCATCATCATCATATAAATCGTTACTGTGATTATTACCATCATCATCATCACCACCATCATCATCATCACCACCACCACCACAACCACTACCAACATCATCATCGTCGTCCTCGTCATCATCTCCATCATCATCATTGTACCAGCTACCCAGAACACACTTTTTTACAGGAGTTTCTATTCATTACTACGACTTTTCACTCATCGATGAAAAATCATTTTATTTTCTATAGTGAAGATGATAATATATTCATAATATACAAGGCAAAAAATGCAGAATATCGTGTGTACATGACCATACACCAGAAATAACATGAAGTAGACAAACTATAAACATGAATTATATAAAGATAGGCTATAGAAAAATAGACTAAATACATTAACGTGATTGATTGAAGATAAATAATGGTATATATACAAGGGCAGAATATATATATAATGAATGAATAAAAATCGAGACAAAGATAGAGCTGAATCTGCGACAGGTTTTGGCTTAAATTAAAATGCATGTGTATTGTAAATTTCCTTGAATAGTAACATATTTTTAATGGAGACATCAAAACTATAGTTTTTCAGGAATGATTAATTATGCTTTATTTCTTTAAAGCAGGTGCGTGTATTTCAGAATTAAACCTTGATTTGTCTGTAAAAATACACCCTTTATCCACTCACACCCTCACACACTGAAAGTGCAATATGTAGGCTACATGTATAAAACAGTCAACACAACAGTTTAGACTTCCTTATCATGACGTTAAGCATGTTTACTATGGTAGTCGTTTTGACAGTCTCATTGGCTCAATACACCAACCTAGAAATGTTCTTTCCGATGAAGTTTTTTTCTTGATTCGTGTTCGTATGGGGTCCTAGAACAAATTCAGCTTGGTTGCCCAAAGTTGCCGTTTGGGCAATTTTGCTAATTTGCATAAATCCAAAATGGCCGCCAGATGCAATCTTGAAAACCTAACTTTTGAACCACTGTCCACAAAATGATGAGTAATGACTCGTTTTAGGGGTTTAGAGATGTGTAGAACCGATTTCTGTAATCATTTTTGCAATATAAGGTCATCTTCAGGTCAAATCCAAGATGGCCGCCATATGCCATCTTGAAAAATTGACTTTTGTTCCCATTGCCTCAGAATGACGAGTAATACCTCTATTTAGGGGTTTTGGGGTGTGCAGAATCCATTTCTGCTTTCTATTTTGCAATATAATGTCATCTTCAGGTCAAATCCAAGATGGCCGCCATATGACGCCATCTTGAAATATCAATTGTTGAACCTTTTGCCCCAGAATCATGAATAATAACTCTATTCACGAGTCATTTGGTATGTTGATTCAATTCATGCAGTTATTTAGCACAAAGGATAATCTTCAGGTCAAATCCAAGATGGCCGCCAACCGCCATCTTGAAAAATTATAGTCCGAGGCTTATACGTGTTAGAAGTAATGTAAAGGGATTTCAGTAAGAATAATCATTTCTTTTATTAATTCTCAAGTTCAAGGTCAAGGTGAAGTTACACCTTAGATGTCAGATTTCAACATTAATTGCTCAACTTAGAATGAATCCTCTTTAGGTTTGGGCTATGATCCATTTCGAGTCTATTTTTATTTTTTTAAGGTCCATCCATACCTTTGTACTGAAGAGGCTTTTAGGGTCTTATTTGAAATTGAAAGTGTTTTATCAATATTTTTTCTAAATCAATGTGTCCAATGATTGGTAGGCATCATTTTGCCTTAAAAGACGATGGTGTAGCGCTAGGCCTCACATTTTTGAGAGTGACTATAGAGCTCCACTCTAGAGTGGCAGTCTCTAGAGCAAATTTTTACATTTTATTATTATTATTTATTTATATAGAGATGCTGTCCTGGCCTTCCTCCTAGGCCTTTGGTCTGCCAATTTAGCATTCCGATTATTTTCTGACGTCTTGACCCCTGTACTAAGTAGCTCTCCATAGAATGGCGACTATCATCTACACCTTCTTAAGTGTTAGTGTCTATGCCGGCAAGATTTATGTCACGTTTGCAGGTGTCTTTGTAACGGAGGTGTGATCTACCGATGGGGTGAGACCAATCACACAGCTCACCTTACCTTGGCGAATCCAAGAATGGATTTGCCAAGGTTTCATGCGGCAAACATGCCCCATGACTAAGGAGCGAGATTAAGCTTTGGATGCCAACACGTACGCTGAAGGGCCTCTGTATTTTTCACTTTGTCCTGCCATTTAACGTGCATGATACGTCCGAGGCAGCTGACATGGAAGGTGTTTAGCCACTTTTTTTGGTCGGCGTACGTTTTCCAGGACTTACTTCCGTGCAGGAGCTTGGCCATGACTGTGACAGATTTTACAATCCTGATGCTTATCTGCTTGTCCTGTGAAAGGGGGCAAGAGACATATAGTCGGTCCAAGGTAGGTGAGGAGTTCACCACAACCAGACGAGTGTGTGCTGTTGATATACGTATCTGGAGGACAGTCGGTGCCTTGAGTCTATCAGGATTTCTGACTGTCTCAAAGGCTGATGGATGATCCAAACCCATTACATGCACATTATAGGCAGCTGTTATGTATGACTAGGTCTTGTATTCCCTTTTCTTGAGAGGCAGGGGCGACATCGTTTCCGTAAAACATTTCACGAATGAGAAAAATCCTGACCTTGAAACAGTCTTGGGGAGCCTACCTTCTGCAGGAGGCTAAAGAGTGCACTCCTGCTGACCAAGTCAATGGCTCTTGTCAGGAGAAGTCAGAAAAGTCCAATAATAATTACAAAGGAAGTTAATAAGTGAACTAATTTTTTTTTGAAAAAAAAATTAAGGAGAAATCCTTTTTTAATTCAAATAATATTTTAAAGTCATTTCACTGTGAAAGCATGGTTGCACAGAAATAAAAAAGGATCAAAACTCCCGGACATAAGCCTCGGACAGTAATTTTTCAAGATGGCGGTTGGCGGCCATCTTGGATTTGATCTGAAGATTATCCTTTGTGCAAAATAACTGCGTGAATTGAATCAACATACCAAATGACTCGTGAATAGAGTAATTATTCATGATTCTGGGGCAAAAGGTTCAACAATTGATATTTCAAGATGGTGTCATATGGCGGCCATCTTGGATATGACCTGAAGATGACATTATATTGCAAAATAGAAAGCAGAAATGGATTCTGCACACCCAAAAACCCCTAAATAGAGGTATTACTCGTCATGCCGGGGCAAGGGGAACAAAAGCCAATTTTTCAAGATGGAATATGGCGGCCATCTTGGATTTGACCTGAAGATGACCTTATATTGCAAAAATGATTACAGAAATCGGTTCTACACATCTCTAAACCCCTAAAACGAGTCATTACTCATCATTTTGTGGACAGAGGTTCGAAAGTTAGGTTTTCAGGACGGCATCTGGCGGCCATTTTGGATTTATGCAAATTGGCAAAATTGCCCAAACGGCAACTTTGGGCAACCAAGCTGAATTTGTTCTAGGACCTCATAGGAACATGAATCAAGAAAAAAACTTCATCGGAAAGAACATTTCTAGGTCCGGAAAATGTCAAATCGACTATGGGAGGTATATTCGAAGACATTGGGTTTAACTGAAACGACGAAATAAAATATCATAAAAATCGTCAATATTCAGGGTCCTGTTTTAAAATATGAGACATGATAACATTTAAAAAACAAATAATGACCCCCACCCAATGTGTTTTGCATTGGTACATCATTCGTTAGGTATATTTTTTTTTCGATACACATCGGCATTTATGCAATGATAACCTTGGTTGAGATACATCTACAGATATAATACCTGCGTCATGGTCGCATTTCTGGCGCTCACCCTAGATTTGCCGGCCTGACGGGTTATTTCATCGTGGCAATGTATCTCTCGGAACTACATATATTTTCATTTGCTTATTTTCTTCTCTGTGTTAACATATATGTTATATACATACTTTTTTGTCCAATGTCTGTCCAACTACATAACATAGTATACAAATAACGCATATTATTGAGAGCATTAGACAGAACTATACACACATGTAATTTTAGAACACTTCCAACACATTTGAGCCACTAAAAAGGTCATGAGACTAGATAAATGCCTCAGCAAACTGCTGTGTATTATACAATATGATTTATGAAATAGTCGGATGCGGCCCCTTGTTATTTTATAAACCATCCTCATCTCAATATCATGACCGGTTATTATACTTTATTAATAACCGCCCATCACCGGCAACTAGCCTACCGTCTAAACTCCCTGTAAACCTACACGTTAGCATGGTTAGGCCAAGTCACGTTCGTGTGTGCAACCAATATCAACGGGATCCATTTCGTCATCTGCTGGTTCAATCCATTGGTATCCTAACTCTACGGTAATTCCGAAATTTCCTCCGTTTAAATTTTCTTAAACAACATTCTTGGTCATCTTGCTGTTTCAGGCAACGATCATGTCGTTTCATAAAATCTCATCGGTTAACCAAATTAATATACAGCCGCAATTTAACTATCATCAAGTTTTTTTTTCCCAACAGAAGTGCCTTTGCTATTAGTATGGCTCTATAAATGAGGTTGCTTGATGTGTTGCCATGGTTATACCATGTTATACGGTCGACCACGCCCTTCTTTAAGCTCCTGGTACTGTGATATCACGCAAAGAAGACACAAAATCTGAAAATAAGAAGAAAATAAGATTAGCAGTTACTTTTGTACGATGCTGCGCAAGACCGTGTTTACACGTGCATCGGCTTTTAGTTCAGAACCAAAAGCCGATGCAGAATCGGCTTTTGGTTTGCGTTTACACGTTGTTACAGCTCGCGGTTCAGAACCGCGAGCCGATGCAAAAACCTGAAATAATATATGCACACCAACAATATACGTCGTAATAAAGACAACGCTGGATCAGTGCGCTTGCAATTACGTCACAATGGTAAAGTAAATTAAATGCGCACAAATTGCCGATGCAGAATCGGCTTTCTGTTTACACGTAGTAAAAAAGCCGATTCTGCATCGACTCGCGTTCAGAACCTACTACTTTGGTGGTGCGAATTGCCGGTTCTGAACCGCGAGCCAGTGCAAGTTAATCGCGTTTACACGCTATGAAAAAGCCGATGCCGAGTCGGCTCGCGGTTCAGAACCGCAAGCCGATTCAAAAGCCGATTAATACCGTGTTTATACTTAATCGGCATTTGAATCGGCTCGCGGTTCTGAACCGCGAGCTGTAACAACGTGTAAACGCAAACCAAATGCCGATTCTGCATCGACATTTGGTTCTGAACCAAATGTCAATTAAGTGTAAACACGGTATAAATGTAAACAAATTTTGAAAACTAAAGCGGAAGGGCTGAGTAATAAAGTTGCTGCTTTTCACGCTCTCATAGATGAATATGAGGCTGACATTGTTTGTGCAACAGGATCTAAAGTTGATGAAAATGTGTCCTCATATGAACTGTTCCCTACACATTTCAATGTGTATCGAAAGGATAGGAAACGTGGAGGTGGTGGCATTATCACAGCTGTTAAATCAAATCTTGTTAGTACTCATTGCCCAGAAATGGATACCAACTAAAAAAATATATGGGTATGCATCCATTTACAAGATGCAAAATCGCTATACTTTGGAAATTTATATAGAGCAGCTAACCAACTTATTGAGTATTGGTCACAGCTTGAAGAGTCACTAGATCAAATCTTCCGAAGGAACATGCCTTTTATTGTGTTAACTGGAGATTTTAATTGTCCACAGATTAATTGGTCTACTGATCCACCTACGGCTGGAGGCCACCATGGAAGGCATTTGTTGTCAGTCTGTGATGAATTTCATCTTACGCAGATGACCAAGGAGCCTACCAGAGTCACCAAGACAACAGCCAACATCCTGGATCTCGTATTAACCAACTTACCCTGCAAGGTCCAGAGGTGCAGAGTCAGGGCAGGTATTGGTGACCATGATGTAGTTGTAACTTCTGTTGTGCCAAAACCCAAGCTTCTCAAGAAACCAAGGCATAAAAATTACTTGACTTACAAAGGTGACTTCGATCAAATGGGTAAATATATGACTCAGTTTAAAGAACAACACTTCGCTCTAAATTCAACTCAGAAATCTGTTTCGGAAATCTATAACAGTCTCAAAGATGCTGTGCTTAGTTCAGAGATAAAAATATCCCATGCGGAATGTCACGGCAATCGAACAGTCTTCCATGTGTAACTAAAACCATAAGGAAACTGATCAAAAGACGCAACAAACTTCACAAGAAAGCCAAGAAATCTCTACCGTCTACTGACTGGGAAATCTTTAGAGAAGTACGGCGAAATGTCAAGAAAGTCATCAAGAAGGGAGAGTCGGAATACATCAAGAGTAGCATTGATGACCTGAACAAAGATCAGCGACCCTTCTGGAAGTAAATCCGAGGTAAAAGACTGGATAATTCATCCATACCAACTCTGAAAAAGGACTCTTAACTTTAATTACATATTCCGAAAAGGCTGTATCACTTGCTAATCATTTTCACTCAGACTTTACAATTGAGAAGGATGACTGAATCCCGTTCACGCTAAGTAAATTCCCCGCTATGGATGGCATCGAGATCAGACAAGAAGGTGTTCTGAAGCTTCTCAAAAACTTAGACACTAGTAAAGCTGCTGGTCCTGACGAGATCACTGCCAGAATTTTGAAAGAATCAGCAGCAAAATTAGCTCCCGTTCTGACATCATTGTTCCAACGATCCCTGGACATATGGATTCTCCCAGACGACTGGCTCTTCGCAAACATAACATCAATATTCAAGAAGGGATCTAGAGAAAATTCCGAAAACTACCGTCCTGTTTCCCTCACATCAATTATGTTTAAGTTTTTGGAACATATACTTCACTCTCAGATTAGCAAACACCTTGATAAGCATAAAATCTTGACCCCGTTGCAACATGGTTTTCGGAAGGGACATTCATGTGTCACTCACTTAATTCGGGTTTTAAATGATTGCACGGAAGGATTGACATCTCGCAACAAATCGATGCTGCAATTTTGGACTTCACCAATTAAAGCTTCCGACTGCGTGCCTCACGAAAGGCTTAAATCAAATTACACCAGTATGGCATCTGGCAACCACGAAATGGCATCCAATAATATCCGGGGTCCCACAAGGGACTGTATTAGGCCCGCTGTTATTTTTAATCTACATCAACGACACTGTAGAAGAGCTTCGGTGCAATGTACGACTGTTTGCGAACGACTGCATCTTATACACCAGCGTCTCTAGTGTTCAAGATTGTTTCAGGCTCCAAAAGGATCTTGACGTTGTTTGTCAATGGGCTCCTAAGTGGCAGATGACCTTTAACCCTGAGAAGAAATATCACCTGGGTCTGATGAGGTCGAAACTCCTTCATGAATACACCATGATCGGAGAAACTCTGGATTGAGTTCATGAACATACCTACCTTGGAGTAAAGATTTCTGCTGATCTTACTTGGAAATCACACTATCAGCGAAATAGTCAGCAAATTGGTATCCTTCAAAGAAATATCCATCAGTGCAGCTCTGATGGAAAGCCTGCAAAGCTCTTATTCGTCCACACCTGGAGTATGCGTCTGCTGTTACTGATCCCTACCAAGCTGAATACATCCATATGTTAGATAAAGTTCAGAGAAGAGCCGCTCGTTTTGTGATCAACGACTACAGTCGTAAGTCCAGTGTTTCCAAGATACTAAACAATTAGAGTGGGAAAGTCTTGTTGGTAGACGAGTCAATGCCAGATTAAGCCAGTTCTACTTAATTCACAAGGGTGAATCTCCGGTAACGTCAACCAAACTCCACCTTAGAAACCCCAGCCGTCGACGCTTCACACCAGATTCCTACAATATCATCGAATCTAGAACTGATAGGCATCTGTACTCATTCCTGCCCAGAACCATACGGGACTGGAACGATCTTCCCTTAGCCACTACATCAATTATATCCCTTGACAAATTTAAGGCTGCTCTAAATTAATCAATGGCGCATCTGCATCCGACCACAGCGTCATGGAACTTTCGTTCTGTTGCTGTGTACCCGTGATAATGATGATGATGCGTAGTCGGGTCAATATACAACAGAAAATACACTTACCCCAGACCAATTTCAACAAATGGTTTTCAACGGGTTTTTATACTATTTGACGACAGGAATAACATACTAAAAATCTACAAAAATCCGCTTACGGGAAAGTAGTTATTTTCAAGATGGCGCAAAAGATGTCCGCCATTCACTGAAAATTGGATATAACCCACTCATTATCTACCCTAGAATCCTATTTTGTAGGTGTAGGGGGTAAAAGAATTTGTCTGTACAGGTTAGAGTGAATATAAGCACTACTGGGTGCCTGGAAAATCCAAGATGGCGCCTAAAATGGCTGCCGTAGGCTTGAAATCCACAATTCATCTATTACTTACTAAAGTCGCTGTAATTTGATTTCTATGGTTTCAAGGATCAGGTGGTAAATTGGGTCGTTACAAGGGTATCCAGTGGTCTGATATGTCTGAAAATCCAAGATGGCTTCCAAAATTGATTCTAAAATGGCTGTGGATACTTAAAGCGGTCATAGCTCATTTTTATCCCCCTGTAGTGACAATTTCTGAGTTTATTTTAGGATATCAAAGAAGCCTGAAATACGTTTATCTCGTTTATGTGATACTGTGTAAAAAAAAAGAATCAAAAGCAATTTAGCCTTTTTTTTAGTTGGACGCAAAGAAATATCCACCTGTTAATTTTAAAGACAGTATTTCCCGAACAGCAGGTGAATTTTCAAAAGAAAGCATTCCCAATACGTGTTGAACCCTAAGAGACACGAACTTAGTAATAATATGTAAATAATGTTTTTCTTGGTTACGCAAAATGACCAATTAGATCTCGCCCTGTAAGGGCGTTTCGTGCGTTCTTAATTGACGATACGGGACTCTTAAAAAAAGCCCGGTTGCTGATACTTCAGTAGAGTCGTCAGTGTTCAATTTTGGTTACATCTTTCTCTATGGGGATTTGAACCAATATCTCCCCGAGATCGTCGGCTTAGCTCCCAACAGCCTACCTCACCGATGCTGTCTGGGCTGGTCTTTTTGTAGAGGAGAAATGGACTCCTGTTATAGCTGACTTTCTACGTCTTTTTCCTGATATTTATCGGGTATGTACTCTGATATTTATAATAACGTTTCTAGTAAAAAGAGAAAAGAGATATTTGATATAACTAATTTCTTGACAAAGTATTTGTACTGAAGAAATTATACCGAGTACGTTTGTAGACGACTTTATTTTTTGTATCAATAAAGTGTCATCCACATGAAATGTCGAATATTAGCAACAAAAAAAATAGATCTTTGAAATTATTTAGGTTGATTTATATGTCATTGTAGACAGCTTAGTATTTAAGCGATCTTCACTTGTCGATATTATGGAGAGTTTTCCAATGTACTAGTGAACATTGTTATTCGACCTTGACATTATGAAAGTCATTCTTGTCGAATTTCTTAAAGGCATATAGGCTAGTTTTACATGATGTACTTGTACTTTTCTTAGAATTATTGCTAAATAGACAATTCTCATTGTCATTATTATGAGATGTTAAATTATACCTTGTTACACGTTTTGAGGTCGTTTATCTCTATTCGACGACGAAGTGTATTAGGACACCGTTTGTTTTATTTTGATAATTGTCAGGTTCCACTGAGACCCTCACCATTGACGAGTTTTGTCCTGATATCGACGATTCATCTCGTTTCCACTCTCCGATGTACATGGCAGGCCTATAGCTACGTATTTCATCATTCCAAGTTCAGGTCGCACAACTCAATTCGCCAAGTAGACACCAACTTTTGTAGACAAGTCAACTTCTCAACGCTTTGGCCTAGTTTGGAGTTTATATCCTATTTTGTCACTTAATCAATTACTCTGTTTTAAACTGATAGAGATCCTATACATTTCTTTGAATATTCGACATAACTTGTACTGTCTTCAGTTTATTGGATAAACCATACAGGCATTTCTTTGAGTTGTAAACACTCTGTAAAATTGTCATAGAAAGCATTGGAATCATTTTAATTATAAATTGAAGTCATGGAACCGTAATTATTTTGTCAAGTGCTTATTTTTCTTGAATGATCACGTATAGCTAAAAAGTTGGGATGTTTGAGTCGCCGTGCTTGTTGTTGCTTGTTTAGTTTTTTCCCCTTTTTTTTCCTAGTCTGATTGATTGGTGTGTTTGATTTGTCTTTGCTTTTAGAAAGAAACATAGCATTTTCTCCACCAAATCCTCCAAAATACTCAGATCCGTCCCAACAAAATGGTGATCCCGACGTGATCTGAAAGGGAGCTACAAATAGTAACCCTTAACCCTTATAGCGGCGAAACAGATTTTATATAATATACATAGTATATTTAAAGACGTGATCTTTCAGGATAGATAACGCACATTAGCATTGAAGGAATTAAAATAAGACTGTCATATTAATAACATAGGAACAGGGTAAGTGCAGTGGTTGTACCGCGCTCGCGCTCTTTCACAATGTCACAAGAAGATGCCGCAGAGAAATCTACTGCTGACTCTGAGAGCATACTTGGGGCAGTAGCCTTAAAGCTGCCGCCATTCTGGCGAAACGATCCAGAGGTATGGTTCGCGCAAGCGGAAGCCCAATTTGCCACGCGCAATATCGTAGTTGAGAGTACAAAATACTCTTACGTGATCGCGACACTACCACCCGAGGTAGCACAGGACATTCGCGACGTCCTGATAAACCCCCCTGTTAGTGAGCCATACACGACGCTAAAGAAAAAGATCATAGCGCGAACGACGGAATCGGAACAGAGAAGAGTACAAATGTTACTCACAGAAGAAGAACTCGGAGACCGAAAACCTTCGCAATTATTGCGGCGCATGGAACAACTAGTCGGAGATCAAAAATTAGAAAGCGGTATACTTAGGCAGTTATTCTTACAACGCTTGCCGCATAATGTTAGACTGATCTTAGCCTCCACGAGTGAGTCGCTAGCCATATCGGATCTGGCCGCATTGGCAGACCGAATTCTCGAAGCGCACGTGCCTGTCGTGAACACCGTGGCGCCGGTTACTGATGCAGGGTCACACGCTATCACGGTTAAGCCAGCCCAATCCGGAGATACACAGGGTGCGAATTCAAACCTTGTGAGGCAAATTGCGGATTTGACAAAGCTCGTTCGTGAGTTAGCCACAACCGTAGGACAATTGAAACACGACCGTAGTCGTAGTCGAAATCGTAGTAAAAGCAAGATGCGTGACAAACGTGATTCTACGCCCGTCAGTGAATCGCCCGAAGATAGAGGATATTGTTGGTATCATTCTCAATATGCTGAGAACGCGCATCGCTGCAAGGCACCTTGCAATTGGAATAGTCAGGGAAACGCATAGACCAGAGGGTTGGGGCGACAAACCCCACTGGTCAACCGGATAGTCGCCTATTTTACATTAATGATATCAATTCGCGAAAGAAATTTCTGGTTGACACAGGCGCGGCAGTGTCGGTAATCCTCCCGACAAAGCAGCAGAGGGTTAAACCTTCTACCTTGAAACTACGCGCAGCTAATGACTCGCGCATCACAACTTACGGACAACAGTCGCTTACGCTAGATTTAGGCCTACGTCGCAGCTGCCGGTGGATATTTATCATAGCTGACGTAACCATGCCTATTTTAGGTGCGGACTTTCTGCGCCATTTTCAATTTCTCGTTGATATGGCAAAGCCGAGGCTTATTGATCCCCTAACGAACATGCAAGTGTCAGGTAGACATACGGAAACCGTGTCACTTAGCCCCGTATTTGACACGCCTGAAGCTATTGATGCGTACACGAAGATGTTGCGTGATGAATACGCTGATATCACGATACCCGTATACCGTTCGCAGGACGTTAAGCACAATGTGGTACACCACATTGAAACGCGAGGACAGCCCGTTACGGCTAGGCCGCGTAGACTTACCGGAGACAAGTTAGACATAGCTCGTAATGAATTCCAGCATATGCTTGATTTAGGTATAATTAGGCCGTCTAGTAGCCAATGGGCATCACCGTTGCATATGGTGCCGAAAAAGACTGCCGGTGATTGGAGACCTTGCGGTGATTACAGGGCACTTAACAAGGCTACCGTACCCGACCGCTACCCCGTGCCCCATATTCAGGACTTCACCGCGAACTTGAATGGAAAGCGCATATTTTCCAAGATAGATTTAATTCGTGCGTATCACCAGATACCCGTCGCGCCAGACGATATTTGCAAGACGGCTATATGTACACCTTTTGGCCTTTATGAATTCGAACGAATGCCGTTCGGTTTGCGTAATGCTGCGCAATCTTTTCAGAGGTTCATAGATCAGGTCATTCGTGGACTACCGTTCGTATATGCTTATATAGATGACTTACTCGTAGCTAGCGATAGCGAGGAAGAGCATGAACGCCACCTACGTCTGCTCTTTGAAAGACTTAGGGAGTTTGGTGTTGTCGTTAACCCAAACAAGTGCGTTTTTGGCCGATCGGAGCTAGAATTTCTAGGTCACCGTATCAACTGCGATGGAGTCAGTCCACTCCCGGACAAAGTGGATGCGATTCGGAACTGCAATGTCCCCACGACAGTGAAGCAGTTGCGAGGATTTCTCGGGTTAGTGAACTTTTACCGTAGATTTATACCTAACTGCGCGCATATCCTCATGCCTCTCACAGACCTCCTGCGCAATCGTAAGAAGCGATCTAAGAAACCGCTAGATTGGTCGCCTGCGTGTACGGCTGCTTTCGTTGAAGTCAAAGAGAAACTAGCGCAGAGTACGTTATTGGCCTATCCAAATTCAGATTATCCTCTGAACTTGATGGTCGACGCATCAGACCGTGCTATTGGTGGAGTTATTCAGCAACTTCACGACAATGCATACGAGCCAATTGCATTCTTCTCGCGGAAATTGCTACCTGCTGAAACAAGGTATAGCGCATTTGGGCGAGAGTTGCTGGCCATTTACTTGGCAATAAAGCATTTTCGATACATGCTAGAAGGTCGTCCTTTCTGCGTTTATACCGACCATAAACCTTTAACATACGCATTAAATGCCAAGCCAGATCGCCATAGCCCCCGCGAAATTCGGCAGTTGGATTTCATATCGCAATTCACCACAGACATCAGATATGTCAAAGGTCAAGACAATGTGGTTGCTGACACCCTATCTCGACCCGATATCAGCGCCTTGCATACCGAATCTCGGGTTGATTTCACGGATATTGCGGAAGCACAAGAAACCGATTCAGAATTGCAAGCGTATCTCAATTCCGAGATCAATTCTAGTATGGTGCTCAAAAAAGTACCAAGGCTCACCACTGGTGGCTCGATCGTATGCGATACTTCTCACGGACTCACCCGTCCTTTCGTCCCGAAGTCTCATAGGAGGGCAGTTTTCAATGCTATCCATGGACTCTCTCATCCAGGAGTCCGAGCAACACAGCGTGCGATTACCGCTCGTTACGTATGGCCTGGGATTAATAAGGACGTACGCAAATGGGCCCGAGAATGTCTACCGTGTCAGAGGTCAAAGACTAATAGACATGTCAAAGCCCCACAAGGGACTTTTAGTACCCCAGACGCGCGTTTTGCACACGTTCATCTGGATCTCGTTGGTCCATTGCCCCATTCGAATGGTTATACATACCTACTTACGTGTATAGACCGTTTTACCAGATGGCCGGAAGCCATCCCGATAACCGATATCACCGCGGAAACGGTTGCCAAATCCTTCGTAGAAAGGTGGGTTGCCATGTTTGGTGCACCCAGCTCTGTCACCACCGATCGTGGCAGGCAGTTCGAATCACGCCTATTCGCGGAACTGACTAAGTTGTTAGGTACAACCCGCATCCGAACAACCGCCTATCACCCTGCGGCAAATGGGATGGTTGAAAGATTTCACCGTCAACTTAAGGCTGCTTTGAAGGCTTACGAGGATCCTTCTCGATGGAGTGAACAATTACCTTTGACACTCCTAGGTATCCGGTCTACCATTAAAGCAGATTTGTCATGCTCATCAGCAGAGCTAGTTTTCGGGACAACTCTGAGATTACCCGGACAGTTCGTTACGGCTGAGCGAACTGATGTAGATCCGAGTGACTACATTTCCCGGTTACGTAGACACATGGCGTCATGTACACTTACCCCTACTAGAGCGAAGCAAGGATCGACGCATGTTCCTAGAGATCTTTTCTCGTGCTCGCATGTGTTTGTTAGGGTAGATTCCGTTCGCAAACCGCTACAACAGCCATACAAAGGACCGTATAAGGTGCTAAAGCGCAAAGACCGCTTTTTCACGCTTGACATTGATGGCAAACGCGATCAGATTTGCATAGATCGTTTGAAAGTTGCATATGTTGAAAATCAAGAAAGTCTGGAAGAAAGCCTATCAAAGTCGAAAAGTATCGTTAAAGGCAGAATTCCAAGCTCTGTGGAAAAGAGTGCAGTGCAGAGTTCGCGCACGAGTACACCCACTACACCTATCCGAAAAACTCGATCTGGACGACATGTTCGATTTCCAGAACGTTATATTGCAGTTTGGTAATTATCATAATTATGTATGACTCATACTTTGTAGTTCTGTTTATTGTAAATAGAATGTCGTAAGTAAGACATATTCATGACTTCCTTACTAGGAGGGGATTTTATGTAGTGACAATTTCTGAGTTTATTTTAGGATATCAAAGAAGCCTGAAATACGTTTATCTCGTTTATGTGATACTGTGTAAAAAAAAAGAATCAAAAGCAATTTAGCCTTTTTTTTAGTTGGACGCAAAGAAATATCCACCTGTTAATTTTAAAGACAGTATTTCCCGAACAGCAGGTGAATTTTCAAAAGAAAGCATTCCCAATACGTGTTGAACCCTAAGAGACACGAACTTAGTAATAATATGTAAATAATGTTTTTCTTGGTTACGCAAAATGACCAATTAGATCTCGCCCTGTAAGGGCGTTTCGTGCGTTCTTAATTGACGATACGGGACTCTTAAAAAAAGCCCGGTTGCTGATACTTCAGTAGAGTCGTCAGTGTTCAATTTTGGTTACATCTTTCTCTATGGGGATTTGAACCAATATCTCCCCGAGATCGTCGGCTTAGCTCCCAACAGCCTACCTCACCGATGCTGTCTGGGCTGGTCTTTTTGTAGAGGAGAAATGGACTCCTGTTATAGCTGACTTTATACGTCTTTTTCCTGATATTTATCGGGTATGTACTCTGATATTTATAATAACGTTTCTAGTAAAAAGAGAAAAGAGATATTTGATATAACTAATTTCTTGACAAAGTATTTGTACTGAAGAAATTATACCGAGTACGTTTGTAGACGACTTTATTTTTTGTATCAATAAAGTGTCATCCACATGAAATGTCGAATATTAGCAACAAAAAAAATAGATCTTTGAAATTATTTAGGTTGATTTATATGTCATTGTAGACAGCTTAGTATTTAAGCGATCTTCACTTGTCGATATTATGGAGAGTTTTCCAATGTACTAGTGAACATTGTTATTCGACCTTGACATTATGAAAGTCATTCTTGTCGAATTTCTTAAAGGCATATAGCCTAGTTTTACATGATGTACTTGTACTTTTCTTAGAATTATTGCTAAATAGACAATTCTCATTGTCATTATTATGAGATGTTAAATTATATCTTGTTACACGTTTTGAGGTCGTTTATCTCTATTCGACGACGAAGTGTATTAGGACACCGTTTGTTTTATTTTGATAATTGTCAGGTTCCACTGAGACCCTCACCATTGACGAGTTTTGTCCTGATATCGACGATTCATCTCGTTTCCACTCTCCGATGTACATGGCAGGCCTATAGCTACGTATTTCATCATTCCAAGTTCAGGTCGCACAACTCAATTCGCCAAGTAGACACCAACTTTTGTAGACAAGTCAACTTCTCAACGCTTTGGCCTAGTTTGGAGTTTATATCCTATTTTGTCACTTAATCAATTACTCTGTTTTAAACTGATAGAGATCCTATACATTTCTTTGAATATTCGACATAACTTGTACTGTCTTCAGTTTATTGGATAAACCATACAGGCATTTCTTTGAGTTGTAAACACTCTGTAAAATTGTCATAGAAAGCATTGGAATCATTTTAATTATAAATTGAAGTCATGGAACCGTAATTATTTTGTCAAGTGCTTATTTTTCTTGAATGATCACGTATAGCTAAAAAGTTGGGATGTTTGAGTCGCCGTGCTTGTTGTTGCTTGTTTAGTTTTTTCCCCTTTTTTTCCTAGTCTGATTGATTGGTGTGTTTGATTTGTCTTTGCTTTTAGAAAGAAACAGCATTTTCTCCACCAAATCCTCCAAAATACTCAGATCCGTCCCAACACCCCTATGAGCTATGATTTCGGTGTCTAAACTATGGTTTAAAGGGTCAAAAATAATGCATGAGGACAGTCAGTGGTCAAGTACGTCCAAAAATGGAGTAAAAAATGTCTCTGATGTTACTTACAAATTGACATAATTTGTTCAATATCTGTCTGGAGAAAATGATTTTTATGTCTAAACCATAGTTAGGTAATGCAATAGGCAAGTTACAAGGTCAGTCAGTGGTCGAGTATATTAAGAAAAAAAAATCTAAGATGGCATCCAAAAATGGGGTCTAACTTGACTGTTGATACTTATTGGACACAGTTCACCTGAGGGATATTATTTTGGTGTCTACACTAGCCTAGGGTTTCAGGGATGAAATAATACTTTGGGACTGATTACATTGATGTGCAGTTTTCCTTTTGCCTGAAAATCCAAGATGGCTTCCAAAATGGGTTCTACAATGACTGGTCTTACCTAAAATGTGACATTGTAACCTGTATCAACAAATTATTTTACCCCCTGGACCATGGATATGCAACGAAATGGGATTCTAGGGTGGATAATGAGTGGGTTATATCCAATTTCAGTGAATGGATCTTGGATACCTTCATAGAAAAAACTGCTTTCCCCGGATACAGATTTTGGTAGATTTTTCGCATGTTATTCCTGAGGTCAAATAGTACCAGAAACAGATCAAAAACCTTTTGTTGTCATTTGTTTGGGGTCAAACCATGACCCGACTAGCGCGAAAATTCGAAGGAATGTAGCAACACAATGACCTGTCGATTGCTTTGCGCATTGATGGAGAAGGAGGGGGTTGGAATCCACCTCCCGCACCCTATGCAATAAATGTTAAAAGTTATATAATGATAATGATGATGTCCAATGATGCTGATCCACAGCAGTTATATTGCGCCATATATATAAAGTGCGTATCAAAAAAGTTACACTTAGAAAAATCCTGTAAAATTATACATTTTGTAAAATCCTGAAGATTATTCCACATTTTAACATTGATACAGATCCATTTAAGCAAATGACGATATAACTGTCGAAAAATATTTCCACTTGAGGGAGCACCACTTACTTTTGAAAAGTTAGTGAAAAATGATTTGCGCAGAACTTTGAAATAGTTAAAAGTAGACCTTAATCATGAAGAAAATGTGTAGTTTAGCTAGTAAAATTGATTTGAAGATATCTTTGACCTTTTTTAAAATTTGTTTCCTTGCCCAAAACACTTCGAAGAGTGAGATTACACCCCACCCCACTCCCCCACACACCGAGTCCATCGTGACGATGTTTGCTTTACACTGAGCTGTGATTTACATGAAATGGCTTAGGCTCGATTTTCTTTTTGTTAATCATTGTCAAGCTTGGGAAAAGTGTGGACAAACAAGTATTAAATGTAAAATGAAATGCAAACCCACTTTAAATGATAAAAACTTAGTGAAAAATGCTGGAGATGTCTGATATAATCTTTTGTTCAGATTTAGTTATGTCCTCAGATCCAGCTGGCACAAAACGGGTAAAGGTTGTGCCCAGGGGGGCCACTTACATTGAGGAGTGGATACCATGCGAGACAAAAAAACACGTATAAAAGGATGTCTTTTTCACGATAGGGCACGTTACGTACGTAACGTGATAAGGGTGTCAAAAACACAAAAATAATGAAAAAAGGGTATCTATTTCGCTAGGTCAATTACGTGTTTAGGGTCGAATTTGCGGGGATGATAAAACAAAATTAAAATGTTTTATAAAGGATGTCCTTTTTTCCCAACACTTCGTGTTTAGAGTCCAATTTGAGCGAGGTGTAGAAGTTGGGGTCGTACTAAACCAAATAAGGTGAAGCCGACGACCGAAGGACCCGTAACAATAAAACATTCCTGTAGGCTTGTTTAGGGGTTCATTTCAGGGAATATTTGCCAAGAGTATCGTTTTGTTTCCAATACTTGTTACGGGTAGGGTTTCACACCCCAATACTTGTTAAGGGGTGCATATTCAGAATATGGAAATTACGTGTTTAGGGTGCTTTTTGAGACCCCATGGTCGCGCATGGTATCCACTCGTGAATGGAAGTGGCCCCCCCCCCCCCCCCGGGGGTTGTGCTTACTAAGTGTTGAAATTTAAATTTGGGTGGCAAAATTTTTACAAAATGCTTGAATGTATCCGTTTTATTTCAATTGACTAATAGTGGAAGGGAAATATATGAGAAATGTTCCACAGGGTAAGATTGATTTCGCCCTTTCCCCTTGACACAGTGTAAAAACAAGCATTTCTGCGCAAACAGATTTCTGCGAGCTTTACAAAAATGGACAGTGCTCACTCAAGTGTAACATTCTGTCAAAACTTTTACTTTCATTGGATAGATGAGACCCAAACCCAAGAACATATATGACAAAATTACCCACATGTTGTATTTTTTTCAATTCCCAGGGCTTTTTCAAAGTGTAATTTTTTTTGATACGCACTGTATTAATATATATTAAAACATGCTCACGCAGGCTCATCCATTTAGGTTAATTATTAGACATCTGCAGAAATAAGCGGCGATTTTTGTGGGACGATTAGAAAAGTTCAATGCTATCAATTTCACGGAGCCAAGAAGGGAGGGAGTTCCAAAGTCGCGGGGTAATAGATGAAAAAGTATAACACTCAAACTCCCCGTCAAAGCTATAAACCAAGGGGTTGAAGGTGAAATATCTCCCGGGTGTAACTTTCAGGAGGTGCAAAAAAAGGGTATTATAACTTCAGGGCATCGTTTCTTTTTTTTATGCCTGTCAGAAATATCCTTTAACCATGCTTTCATGGGTGTCGATCCCTGGGGATGGGGATATATACCCCGCCCCCCCCCCCCCAGTAAAATTCAGGTGGGGATGGCCTGTACAATCATCTCCCCATATTTCGTGGGCGTGAAAAAAACATATCTCCAGAAAAAAATACATAAATCAATACAAATTGACAACACTGCATGGAATACAGAAAAAGAACCAAAAACGAAAGTCGTTCCCTAAATCAGTTAATCCTTAGTTTTTTTTTCTGAAGTTGACAAGTCTGTTTTGAAAACAATTATAGCACTCGTCTGTATGTGATAAGTGAACTTGCCGACATAGGGTAATTTCAGGAGCCTTAAATCAATGCACATGTTTAGAGCATACAAACATGCTATTTCCTTTTGATTTATTCCATTGCTTCATCATTTTGTCCTTCATCCGCCAATTGATTGATAAAGTTTTTTTTTTTCTTTTTATTTGTAATTGATTATTATTTGCCATTGTTCATCAGTATAATCAGAGTATTTTGTCTTGTATTATGTTCGAATGGAACTACAGACTGAAGTGTTAAAAATGGCTACGCCCGAAATTTGAGGCTGTGTAATTTACGACTTTGGAGCTTTGCTTGTATCATCCTTTGTCTAAAATAACGCATGCAGCCTCAAATTTCAGGAGTAGACAGTAGTCTACACAAAAGCGATGGTTCAGGCTGGAAATATTTTTATCTCAATAAATAGTGTAAAATTCACTGAGCAAAATGCTGAAAATTTCATCAAAATCGGATAACAAATTACAAAGTTATTGAATTTTAAAGATTCGCATTCTTCCGGTGAAACAGTTCTAGTCATGTCTTTATGAATATTCATTAGGTGGGATGGTGATGTCATAGCCCCACTTGTTCTTTTGTATTTTATTTTATGAAATAAGGTTAATTCACTTTTAACTAAACAATTGGATTGACAACTGATTAAGTGCATTGTGTGAAAAACTTTGCATTTTTTTAGTAATTATGTTTGCATCAATATGATTTCTTTTGTTCTCTTTTTCTTTCCTGTAATACATGCATGAATAAATCAACTATAATTTCTTCATTTCCAAGGGGGATCCACACTTTACAAGCTTTGCTTTTAGTGGATCCCCCTCATTTCCATTTATGCTCTATATTATACTGGGGTTTTTGTCTATTTTACGAAGTAAGAATGCCCTTCTGTAAAATTGTGCTTGATTTCTATTGATTTATATAACTTTGTATTATGTTTTGAATGGTAATGAAATAAAAGAATTCAATCGAAAAAAGTGCATTTGTTATTTTATTGCCGCAACTTATTTCATCATAATGGAGATTCATCATTTATACATGTATGAACATGATGAAAGAGGGAAACATTCATGATTTCATGTAATAACATAAGAAAATGGAAAATGTGGATGTCACATCATCAGCCAACCTAATGAATATTCATGACGATGTGCATATAATACCCCTTTCATAAACCCAATTATGCGGCTAATAGCAGCATAATTTAGTCGTAAAATTGGAGGAGGACAAGAGTAATCCGCATTATTTTGATGCTGCTATTATCCGCATAATAGCAGCATCGGGACAAGATTTTGAGTTTATGAACGCATTTTCAAATAATGCCGATAATTGCCATCAGATGGTGCGGTCACTAGTAGGTCACCCTTTTCCAACACAACCGCATCGGAGGGGGCGTGTCCAGTTGTCATGACGATTATCCGCCTTTTTCAGGACGAGCGCTCGTAAAAATAATGCGGCTTATTTTCGGAGTTTGTGAACGCAATTTTTATTGAATTATCCGCATTACTATACCCTCTTCATAAACCTATCCTCCAATTAGCCGCCTAAGAGTAATGCGGATAATTCAATAAAAATTGCGTTCATAAACTCCGAAAATAAGCCGCATTATTATTACGAGCGCCCGCCCTGAAAAAGGCGGATAATCGCCATGACAACTTGACACGCCCCCTCCGATGCGGTTGTGTTGGAAAAGGGTGACCTTGTGACCTCACCATGGCAATTATCCGCATTATTTGGAAATGCGTTCATAAACTCAAAATCTTATCCCGATGCCGCTATTATGCGGATAATAGCAGCATGCGGATAACTCTTGTCCTCCTTCAATTTTATGACCAAATTATGCTGCTATTAGCCACCTAATTCATTTTAATTGGGCTAATTGGAGGATAGGTTTATGAAAACGGTATGACTGTTTTCACAATATACTGATAAACTTTAACATTAAATAACTTGTTATTTCTTATCCGATTTTGATGAAATTTTCAGCATGTTGCTCTGTGAAATTTACTCTATACAGGTATATTTAGATTTAAGATATTATCAGCCCGGACCATCCCTTTAAACACTCTTGCCTTGTTTTATATTTTAAATTTTGGATGAACATGCGGATTAAAGAGTAAGAAAGTACTAATCCAAAGTCGTAAATCACGCAGCTTAGAATTCAAGGCGATCCATTAAAATGTGAGCTTACTCTATAACCTCTTCCAAGAAGATGATGTATAGGCGCTAAATTTTCACGAATAGATTTGACTTCTATATAAATTATTTGAAAAGTTTTAACTTTGATGGTACTTCTTTATTTAGTTTTTGCCACGTTAACAATTTTGTTAGAATGTGACCTGAGATAAAAATAAATCGTGTAGTTATCTCATTGAAATGACATTCAGACCGTACACAGAACTGTATTTTCATGTTTCACTTTTTATGAACAAATCTGTTCTTATTTTATGTTTCAAGTGTTACTAATGCTATTCCGTATTCAAGTAGGCATTATTTTCTATCAGTTTTCAGTTGTTCATTTTCTTGAAATAAAATACTTGTAAACTTGAAACTTGTTGTATGTTACAATGTTTGGTAATGTAATATTGAACTTGGACTACATATTATGGCACAGAAAGTGATTTTAGTATGCTCTAAAATGCGATTTTTCGCATGTCAATTTCTTAAAAAGTCCTACAGTGGAAGGGAAGGGGATACCCACCCCCACCCCCTACCCTCTCTAATATTGTTATACTTGCCTTGGGTGCCGTCACAATGAACCAAACAACACATTGTGCGATATCGATTCCGTAATCTTCAACTTCTCCCATTCCCTGTTAGAAAGAAAAAAATAAAAATTTCATATCTCACTACAAAGTGATACACACCTCTGTCTATGTTCATGAAGTTTGACCACTTTTTTCATGATATTCAATAACATGCAATTGTGATGAATCTCTTATGTGTGGTGGCCATAGCTATTATTCATAATTATGTGTGTATGTTTATTTTATTTTGTGTGTCTGTATATTTGCTGCTTGTTTGAGAATCAGCATACTTTACACTGGGTTTATATTCCCATGTAGGATTTCAAAATGCTAAATAGATACCAATTAGATTAATATTAAACTCTGGCAAATACATTTGTATATCACCAAAACTGATTAATTCAACAGCCATGAATAATTTCTCAATTGTGTAAACTAACTTTAAAACACGATAATAGGGAAAACATAAAGCATTTGAAAAAAGGGTATTTCACATAAAAATTCTCTGTGCATCAATACACACGTCTTGATTGAGAAATCAAGATATTTATGTTCTGCAAACGTGCGTGGGAATGACCATTAAAATGTGATTTTTAGCATATTCAGCCCACCGCCCAAAACTTTCATACTCCTTCAGTCCTTTTGCGGCCCCTAAATATAACTTACGTAAACTGAGAAGAAAACGAGTGGAGCGCCTCTGGCCATTGCTGGCAGTATCGCCTGCATAACGCCCTTTAATAGAGTAGCAGTGCTGACTTAAAAAGTGTGGAATAATTATTCACAAAAACACCATCCATATGTTAAAATACTATGTTCATTGACCCTTAATAACATTTTACCTTGATTGTGTGACAAGACGATCAGTGATAATTGATTATAATAGCCCCATGTCCAAATTTCATGAACTTGTTCCATTAACTTTAAAAGTTATGGTGGCAATTCAACAAATGCCCGCAACATGGCCAAAGTTCATTGACCTTGGTCATGTGACCTGAAACTCACGCAGGGTGTTCACTGATGCTCGATTAAGCTTATGGCCAAGTTTCATGAACTAGGTTCATATACTTTTAAGTTATCATGACATTTCAAAAACTTAACCTTAGGTTAAGATTTGATGTTGACTCCGCCGCCGCCGTCGGAAAAGCGACCCCCTATAGTCTCGCTCTGCAACGCAGGCGAGAACAATACCTTTTCAAGGTTTTCTCCACAATACTGAATGATCTAAAATGATCATTTATGGTTATAAATCCTCAACTACCATCATATTTATTAAACTACGCATACATACGTATTGCCCCTTATACTGTATTGTTATAATTCAACTGTATTTTTGAATTGCATTTTCATATTTTTAAGAACTAAAAACTTAATTCACTTTGCTATTAATAAACAAAATAAAATATAAATGAATTACCATGAAAACAAAGACGATTATCCATGAGATAAGCTGAAGAACGATGAGAAAGGGAACCGCTATCATGTAGGGAATCAACATGCACTTGGAATTCTGCAACGTTTGGTAAAATATAATTCAACAAAATACAAATTAATCGTTGTTTAAGAAATTTCGTTATGAGTCCAAACATAGATGGAATGTATAAATACAATATTTATTTTGATCCCAGGAAAGTGCATTGAAGTTCAGAAGCCATGCAAATTAAGACGAAAAATGTTGGGAGGAATTAAATGAGATAATCCATCTGCTTAATATTGATGTTACTAGTAGTTAAAAATGTCTTTATCCACTTTCCGCTTTCTCCACTCTAATCAACCCCTCACCATGCTCACATATCCACCCCCTCTCTCTCTCCCTCTCTGTCTTTCTCTCTCTCCTCTATTTTTTGCGGAGCGTTGTGACCCAGTGGAATTTTAATCTGCGGACTTTGTTACAGAGGGCCTTGGGTTCGAATCCTATATAGCCATGGAGTAAATATCCGTCAGCAAAAATGATTGATTTCCAATGTGCTGCACTGAACCAAGGTTAGGTAAATGGGGAAACCCGACAGGATTATGCACAAGCCAGGTGCCTTTAGCAGCTGCTGGAGCTATTGGGGTAATATATAGTGCACCATTGAAATAGGTAACTAGATAATCGGTGCCTCATACATGTAAATGTTATGTGTTAATTTCATCTTCTTTCCTCTACTTCCCCTTCTTGTTCCATCACCTGATTTATCACATCATCCCATTTCTATCCTTCCACCCCTCCCATCCAACAGTATCCTCCAACCATGGTAACCTACCTTAGCCACGCCCACTAGGAGTATAATGGAAGCGATGAAAAGAAAGGTGAGTGCCACTAGGTCAATACTGTACGCAGCGTAAAGCCCCTGTCTCGCAGCTCCTGTGAATAAAATACCAAGAGAATTCCTTAGACACCACCAAAACATGCCTTTCTTTACACGTCAAACCAGGGACGGAATAGTTTCATACAAGAGTGCTGAATTATATTTCCTTTAAAAAAAATTGAATCAAATTAAAACCTACCCAACCCCCCCCCCCCCTTACCCCTCCGAAAAAAGTGGGTAAGGAAGAAGATAAAAGAACTAACAGAAAAAGTGAAAAGAGGGTAGTAATTTCAAAGAGGGGTGCACAAAACGATTCCAGCGTGAGAGGGGAACAATGTACACTCTTAAAACAAATCAGTGAAATTGACTAGACAAGTAGTCAGCTGGGAGCAACTGATATGGAAATCACTGATAATCACATTTCTGACATATATTCTAATCAGAAATAACCATGTTCTAGTAAAATACGACTAGAAAAAGGTCAAATTTGACTAGAATAACAGTTGCTCCCAGCTGACCCTTTTAACCAGTCATTTTTGACTGATTTGTTTTAAGAGTGTACAAAAAGGGAAAATTACCTTCACATCGTGTTTCATACATGTCTCCTACTTTCATTAGCTAATAATCAAATCGATTTGTATAGAAGTTTATAAGAAGTCAAATCAGAAAGGATGTAATTGAGATTATGGCTCGTGAGAACCCCTTTCATTCTGTACTCCAATAAAATGTCAGGAATTTCAATCTGTTCAGTGGATATTTAGGTGCAGTAACATGTTGTTTTTTCCCCCAAAATTCTGTCTCTCCTAGAAATGACTATGCCATTTTTTACTTAGATATTTTGATGCTATTTTCAATTGGTATTTTTTGCTCCTCGGGTGTATACAACTATATGTTCCTTGAATTGTGCATTCAAGTGATCTCACGGAGTTAGAAAATGATCACAATCAATAACACCAGTGCAGATAAGCACATAATAGGAAAAAGTATTATTATTGACCCGACCCTTAGGTCAAATGCCATGTAATTTTGCAATTTTGTCCATTTCTCATTAATGACATATTTTCTACAACAATCATTTGGTACATATATGTATAAAGACAAAATAAAGAGGAGAAGGGCTGTGTTATGAATGGATGGATTAGTACTGCAACAACGTATAATATTGTATATATATATATATAGTAACAAAATATGCTGAAGATAAATGGTAATGCTTTCAAAGCCAATATAGTTTTTATTTCCTCGAATTTTCGACGGACCTCCGTCTTCTTCAGGAGTAAATACACTGTGAAAAAAAAGAGTAAATTTACGTTGGTCATTTTTTTGTTGGGTAATATATACGTTGGTTATTGTTTTGTTGGGCATTATGTGCCCAATACTTAGGCAAATTTTTACTCTGCCGCTGCCAAAATACAGATGTCCAATTGTTGGGCTAGTAATTGCCCTGCTGAGTGGTAAATGTTGCGAAACTTTACGATCACGAGTTGCGCTTGCAGCATGCTACACACGGTCGATAAGATATGGAGGAGCTTCTAGATGACTGGGGGCTGGGGAGCCTCGCTGAATCTTTCATAGATGAGTTGCT
Source organism: Lytechinus variegatus (assembly GCF_018143015.1). Classification (NCBI taxonomy): domain Eukaryota; kingdom Metazoa; phylum Echinodermata; class Echinoidea; order Temnopleuroida; family Toxopneustidae; genus Lytechinus; species Lytechinus variegatus. The sequence continues at coordinate 43,485,735 of NC_054740.1, read as the reverse complement.
TAAACGTTTTTTTATTTTTTTTATTTTGGACTTTACGTTAAGCATAATTTGTAAGGAATTTGTCAGAATAGGCCTACATACATGACATATATCTGACGCTGTTTTGTTTTTGCTTCACTCACTTGAGATATGCACTTGCACTTGTATGCAGCGTTGTGCATGCAAAGCACTTTCGGATAAGGTCTCCGGATCGACACGGACCAGGTACACGAAGTGAGTGTAGGCCTTGCCCAGATGTTGGGTTAATAACTTTATTAAAAAGTTGGGCAAATTAATGTCCCCCAAAATGTAGTTCAAAATATTACCCAACAGTTGGGCACATTAATACCCCAACAACGTTGGGTAAAATATTGCCCAGTAGTTGGTAGGGTTGACTATCGGCCCAACGTTGGGCAAAATATTGGGTAAAATATTGCCCAATTTTTTCACAGTGTACAATGTGTGGTATCAATCAGAGAGCGCATCCTCAGACAGATGTTGTTATGATGACTGGCTGAGGATGCGCGCCCTTCACAGAAACATACATAGTGAAGGGCGCGCATCCTCAGCCAGTCATCATAACAACATCTGTCTGAGGATGCGCTCTCTGATTGATACCACACATTGTATTTACTCCTGAAGAAGACGGAGGTCCGTCGAAAATTCGAGGAAATAAAAGCTATATTGGCTTTGAAAGCATTACCATTTATCTTCAGCATAAATTATTTTGTTACTATAGTATTAGAGAAGCCAATACGTGAAACTTTAAGATATATATATATATATATATATATATATATATATATATATATATATATATATATATATATATATATATATATATATATATATGGTTCGTTTGAATGAATTAGTTATAACCACATGTTTGTCAGTGAAGGATTATGTGTCTTTTCTATTTCAAGGCGTCTTAACCATGTTAACTGATCATACCTGCAAAAGTTAAATCATCTGAGTTAAATATGAAAGGTGACAAATCGAATCACTGGGGACAAGGAATGGAGTTCCTGACTCAGATCAACTGCTGGTTGGCAAAACACAGGGTTACGATGTACCACCTTTACTTTTTAGATGACTCGACTGTTTCAACAATGATTACATGCATGGGTAGCAAGATACGTTTTAACAGAGAGTGAATTACATCTGCATCTATTCAAATAGTACAAAAATGAGTTTAATTCTGTTATGTAGCCGAAGCACCGCGTTAAACAACAAAAAATGATGAGAAATATATATTAACGATGTAGCCATGCATGCTTCTGTTCTGAACACTCTAAAAATGGAATGTTTAATCAACATTTGAAAGGTTGGATGAGTGACAACATTTTCTAAATGTGGCATTTACCACTTTAAATGGTTGTACCCAACACTTAAAATGTTGGATTTAGCTTTATACAAAGTTGGATGTAAAATTTGGAAAAAGTTGTCACCCTAGAGCTCTAACCTTTCAAATGTTGATTTAACATTCCATTTTTTAGAGTGAAGTATTTCATCATTCCTTTGATGGGGGTATTAATTTGTTAATTTTCCAGACACCTTACATTGGTTTTCCATTTACCATGTTCACCGTTCATCATGGAGGTATTTGTAGGGACACTAGTATTAAGTTCATCACACATTGAACACGCACCCGTAAATGACGACATCTCGATGTAGCCGACGAACTCCCATAGCAGGATCCCCACGCTTACGAAGCAGTAGATCTAAAGACGAATAATTAGACGATTAGAATAGAATGAGAATCGGATTCTCATCACACATTACCCAAATCTACATGTTCTCAACCCCTCTCCAATTTAGTTTTCGTTTTGGGATATCTTTTCTTTTTTTCTCTTTTTAATGTTTGAGCACGACAGCATAAATCCAAGGAAGGGGAAATCAAACAAATAATAATAATTAAGGACAGACATACGGAATATCAATATATATGCAAACAGACAGACCGAGAAATGCAAATAGAAAGAGTGATGGGGAGGGAAAAGAAAGAAAGAAAGAAAGAAAGGAAGGAAGGAAGAAAGGAAGAACGAAAGAAAGAAAGAAAGAAAGAAAAAAAAAAAAAAAAAAAGAAAAAAAAGACAGACAGATAGATAGATAGATAGATAGATAGATAGAAAGAAAGAAAGAAAGAAAGAAAGAAAGATAGATAGATAGAAAGATAGATAGATAGATAGATAGATATCACAGCAAAATCTGTGGTGTTAACCGGTGTACATAGAAGACCACACCAGTTATTTTACACCAGTGTTAAATTGGTGGTGTTAGTTTTACGCCTATAGGTGTTATTTCAACAGCCTTTGTTGGTACATTTACACTCTTCGGTGTTATATTTAATCTCAATGGTGTAATTTTAACACCTCAGGGAGTGGTCCTTTATTAACACCAATTGGTGTCAGTTTTAACACCGCAATTTTTACAGTATAGATAGATAAATAGACAGATAGATAGATAGATAGATAGATCGATCGATCGATCGATAGATAGATAGATAGAATGATAGATAGATAGATATAGACAGAAAGAAAGAAAGAAAGATATATATATAATCATAAATAGGTATAAAGATATATACCAGACAGAAAGGTGGATGGAAGGATAGAAAGAGAGAGCGGGGATAGATAAAAAGAAAAAAAAGAGATAGATATCTATATGTATCATAATCATGGAGGCAGTAAAAAGCGGGTGAATGACATTGTAATGATTATTACTGGAAGATGACATTGATTTATGATACAATAGAACCATTGAAAATATTTTAGTGAGGTATTTATATACGTTGAATCCATGTATTCATCATTTCGTGATGAAATGTTTAAATACTCGATTGTGTACTCAATACGCATAATATTCCTTACACTCATTTCTAAAGGTTCACGCCCCGGATTGGGAACCTATTGAAAAGGAGATCTTTGAAATCACTAAAATGAAAAGCTTTATCCATTAAAGAAATCGGATTGGGGGGATTGTATATAACAGATCCGATTTCGTCTATCATAAAGAATTTCTGAAAAAAAAGTCAAGACAGCGGTGAAATGTAAACAATTTTGTGCATTTATCACGGGAAATGCACCGGTGTATCCCATGTCCATTTAACAATCCCAGCAGGGGTCGATTTGTGCATGGAGATATTAATTCATCTGAGTTTTACAATATTATCTCCGTGATTCGTGGAGACGATGCGTTTATTCTACATTTTCTAAAACTCACGTGTGGAACAGGAACGCACATCATTTCAAAATACCGTAATATCTAAACTGCAAGTTTTTAGTCTTGTGTTCTAAAACACATCCATCCTCTATGAATATATTTAGAACCACCAAAATCCATAGCATGGCTGAATTGTGTATATACATTGTATATTACTGCTTATACACAAGCCCATATTGTGTTTGATTTATAATCCTGGAATTCCATCTTGAAACGTTTAAAGTGACTGAAACTTAACCAAACTCCAAAATAGACAGCTAAAAAAAATCATTCCGTTTTCTCGATTTACTCAAAATTAACGACAATAGACCTGTATGGTTCTAATAGTGATTATAGTTTGACGTTTTCGCCTTTTCTGAATGCCAACTACACGTCCGTATGGGGTCCATATTCTTCAAGTAGTCACGTTTTTACAAGGCCTCGACGGCGTATATGGGAGCCACTTGATCCGGCAACCTGATCCGTTGAGAACCTCATCATCATAACAAAAAATTTCCGCAAGCGACATAACCCCTGAACTTCAGTAAAACTCTCACGGGAATACCAAAAGATGAAGGTCACATTATATTTTCATTTGGGGGAGGACGAACATCCGTACATGCATAATATTGGAGATTTAAGTTGTACCAAAGTATAAAAGATAAAAAGCGAACGTTTAACTTACCAATGAATATACACCACTAGCTGTAGAGCCACTCCTGACATTTTTAAAGCAGCAACATCTAGTTAAAATCGCCATCGTGGAGGAGGTACTGTAAGTTCTCTATTTTCTTCGTCTGTTGCTGCAGCTTTGAAACTCTATGAAATGATTTGGAGCTTGTAGAAGTTCATAAGAGTACGATTAGGCATTATAGTTATGGTCAAACCGTCTGGGTAGATAAATAGACAGCGAATGACACTGACGGTTCCTTGACAAGGCACTCTTTGTGGTCCCAATTTGCGAAGCGGCAGAGTAAACGCGAATGGATCCTGGATGAATTTCTTGCATCAGTGCGTTATGTCGTCAACGCGAACTCGAATGACACTGAATGGAACCACTCCAAATTTCGTGGCAAAAAAGGTAATTCAGAAAAAAACGTCGAAGACATGAATATCGTGCCATACGATGTAACTAGAAGATCTGAAATGCCTGCGTAGACCTCCCATACTGATTGTTGTTGGCATGGAAATTCCAATGCACCATGGCAAAAATGTGCAAAGAGGCCCCGGGGGGAGCAGTCAAATATATTGCCGTACACACGCGTGACCAAGGAATTTCCAAACAACCCCTAAACGAGTTTTTCTCTGAGTGCAAGCCCTAAACAAGATTTTCGCGGGTTTTATTTACACATGTTGGCCCCTAAACAAGTTGTCGCCAAAATATGACCCCGCAGGGAAAAAGCTTGGGGAAAAATACTCTAAACACGTTTGGCTAGTCTTAAGAAAAAGGGAAAAAAACATACCCTAAAAACGTTTGACCCCGCGATTGAAAATTGACCACTCTTTCAAAACCATCCTTTTTCTTGAAAATCGGTGTTTCTGATACCCTTAACGAGCCCACGCGCGGACCGCGTCCAAAACTGAAAAAACACCGCCTTTAAACGCGTTTTTTTTGTTGGTCACACGTAGGTACAGCAATATATTTGACTGCCCCCCCCCCCCAAAAAAAAAAAGAGGCAGAGGGAAGTTGCTCCAGACGTTTAAAAGAATGTCCTTTTTTGTTATATAGAGTGCCAGAACAACAGCAAAGTCCCTTCAATATGATAATCTAAATCAATTCTGCTCGGACGCTTTGCTCCATCGCTTGCATGATATGCCCTTGATTGGATAAAGCTCTGCCATGTTCATGTGCTACTGGGTAGGGGAGCTGGCCCAAGAAATTCAAAAACTTTCCTTGGACATTTAAATCCACCTAAAATATTCACCAAATCCGGTAGTATTCATGCAAAAAGTATTTTTAAAAATAACAATAACAAAATCCCTCAAAATAATAATTTACACCAAATCAGTTAGGACATTTTGTTCCGTCGCTTGCCTGATATGCTCTTATTACTCCTCTTACTCTCCACCTCCTTCAGGAGATCCTGCGAAAGACCACAAAGCCCCCCCCCCCCCCCTCCCCTCCTTCACATTCTTGTGTTATTGAGTGTTATGATTGTAAACTTGAAGGATTTTTTTTGTAATTGGCTGCAATCAGCCACATCAAGTTCAATTGTCATTCTTTGAAATTATGGAGTGAAAAATGAGATAGACTTTAAATGCTACTGTTTTCATAATCATATTAGTGATATTACATATAGATGTATATTTGTATTCTTATCAATCTATCTATCCATCTATATATTTATCTATTTTTCTGTCTATCTATCTATATGTTTATCTATTTTTATGTCTATCTATATATCTATCTATATATTCTATTTATCTATAACCAAAGATTGAGCAAAATTCTAATACAAATGTCATTTACTTACCAGGTTGAGTTTCATAAAACTCATTGTAAATTTACGAACGACTTCAGAGCCAAGGTAGATGATCAATCGTTGTTGTAATTTAAAAGATAATGTTAAAAAATAATGCCTTAAGTCCCTTCCCCCTGTTAATTAAAACTTCAAAATTATTTATTTTCACGTGCTTTTTATCCTCGTAACAACCTTGAACACCAATCTTCTTTTCGTTAATAAAACCTGATTTATAAAGGGCAATGACGAAACTGGGGTACTCAGTGCACTTTTTTTCTCTCTCAAATTAATTCCAGTGATAGACTTGTACTTTATTATTATAATTTTGACTCGGATGGGACGAGTTCAGTGTACATTGTAAACGTAATTGGAATAATACGCCATGCACTTCAATATACACCGGTAGCTGTTAGTTAATATATTTATGGTGGCATTCTCGCCCTCATCCACCCGCAACTGCTTATTAACAACTCGCTCTCTAGTCACGCCAAAAGGGGGTCCTTTCACACGAGGTCGTGTGACTACTTGCGACTCTTGCGATCATGTGGAAAATGTATTGCAACCAAATGAACGCAAAAGGTGTTACGGCCAAATGTAATAGTCCTTTTTATTAATGGACGTGAATTTGACCTAAAGTGGTCAATCACGATCTCGTTTACAGTGTGCTTTCGAAATTGAAAGAAAGGAGAGAAAGAGAAAAGGGCCTATATGAATAATTCATTTCCTAAAATTGATATCCTCTGCATTTGGGATATTGAAAAGATGGCACACAAGGAAAACGCGTGAATCTTAATTTTGTGATCGTGTGTTAGCTGTTCGTTTCCATGGTTACGGACGCCAAAAAGTGCTACATTTGCTACTTGACGAGGTGGTGAGATGCTTTACCTTGACATATCTATGTACTTAATTTTATCATTTTGTCAACATGGCGAGATACGTCATCTTAAGGTCAACTTTTACAATGTCTACTATTTTCATTACAAAAAGACAAAGAAGCACAATGACGCATCAACTTTTCCAAAACGACAATTTAATTACGAAACTGTGTTTAAAACAAAGCATTTACCAAAGTTTATTTTTAAAAAAACGTGAGTAAAAAAAAACGCTTGGCAGTTCTTTGCCTACTTTGATAAAAATTCTTTGCATACTTTGATAAAAATATACTTTATACCAAAGACATGAAATATTAAGAAAAATAAAAATAAAACTACTAATGTTTGCTTACTGTCTCTGTAAGCACACTCAATATTTGTCGTTATTTCACAGATTTATATTGGGTGTGTAAAAAATGAAACTACCCCTTCATATTTATAATATGAGATAAAATGTATAGCCAATCAAAATTATATCAAATGAAAATACAACTTATTTGCATTTAAATTATGCTTCCAGGAACATAATTAGACTGGAGAACATTGTTCTGGATTATAATGAAACACTGCAACTGGCATTGGCTATCTTCATTTTAACTATGTATACAATTCTGTCATTGTTACAATTACTTGTTTTTATTATATCGGAAAGTCTCTCAGTTTCTTGAGACGGGCTTTATTCAGCAATTTGTGATTACAGTATTCAAGAATTCCCGTCATGAATTTAGCGCATATTGTATCTAGATACATCATATCATTCAGCAAGGCCTCATACTTAAAAATGGACGAACTGCTGTACAAATGAAATCATTAAATTGAATTTTAAAAAATAAACAAAAAATAAAGTTCTAAATACAAAATAATAGTGGTCATGATGGTCGTTCGCCGAGAACGACTGCCTACAGTGAATAGATAGATGGCGCTACATAAATGAATAATTATCGTCACAAAGCTACAAACAATTCAGAATCGTGAGTTTCTGTTTACGCCACATCATTTGCTTTTCCACGACCGTCTCGAAGCTCCTGATATTGCGAAATGACGCAGAGGAGACAAGTGATCTGAAAGAGTAGATGAAAGTTATCATCATTGTAGAATGAAATTTGTTTAAGAAACACATGATGATGATATTCCTATTAAATACATGTAGGCCTCATATTTGTACAATTTTATCATTAACATCGCTCTTATGATTAGTAAGTTGACGATATGACACCCAACCCCTTGATTTTCCTTTTATTGATTTTTTTTATATGATTTTGTTTGATTTATTGTATAGCGCATGATGTTTTTTTTTCTCTCGCTAATTTTGTCAACTGTTTATACACCTTAAACTTATTGAGATTGCGAATGAACTAAATACATGGGGGAGTATTTAGGGCGCAAATAAATATTAAATCTGTGCTTCCGAATATTTGAAATCAAGTAGTATAATGTCTTTCGGGGAAATATTTGCAATACTTTATAAGGGGGGTTTGCTGTCCATTATGGTCTGCTAACCATCCGTGCCCCCAAAACACCATAATAACCAAATTTACAACCCTTAATGGCGGAAGACATGAGGAACGCCACTTTAAGTGGCGCGAACAAATTTAATCCACTCATTCTTATACCCTTGATAATTGTTCATAAATATTTCCCCTCAAGGCACTATACGGTTGAGATAATCCAGTAAAACAAATAATCTGCATATTGACTAAATTTGCAACCCGAAAATGGTGTAACAAGTGAGAATAAGCTGTACTCTAAGGATTTGAAATAAACCCAGATCGGCAGCTGTGAATAGTGACCAAACGAATATTAGAATTAGATTAAAACCATGTTGATATGAATATAACAATACAATGTTTGAATTTTAATCTTTTGAGATTTAAAAGTTAATTCTTAAGATAGAAAATAAAGATTAAACATCCCCTTCACTCCCTAAAAAGAAACTTACGTTGAGACCTGTGAAAAGCAGCCAGACAACGAGATTTCCGATCAATAAACTACTTGCTAGCCCCTGCGGGATAAAAAAAAAACATTGACCACAATTTTTATGAGAAAATACTACACCGTACATAATTCAATCATCATTTCATATATCTAAACATTTTCAAAGAGTTTCAAGATGAGGGGCGGTTTCACAAACCTAACCGTTTTATACGCATAACTTTATGATTTGAGTATGTTCTTGTGTTAAGTTTTCCCTGGTATAAACAAAAGGGGTGGGGACACTGAAATTTATAATAAATTTTAAAACAAGCTATATTTGAACTTACAAACGTTGTATTTTAACTCTATCTAATGATAATATAAGTGATTAAGAAACTGATTTACATCCAAGAATTAATAGGTATTATCCAGTGCAGCACAATAAAGAGTTATCTTTAAAGGACAAGTCCACTGCTTCAAAAAGTTAAATTGAGTTGTTGTTTTTTTAAATCCAACTCGCATAATGCTGACATTTCCATCAAAATCGGATATAAGATAAGAGAGTTATGGCATTTTAAATTTTTACTTAATTTCAAAAATCAGTTATATGGACACCCTGGTTGGTATACTAATTAGGAGACTGATGACATCACTCACTATTTATTTTGTATTTCATTATATGAAATATGAAATATTTGAATTTTCTCCTCATTGTCCTGTGAAATAAAGTTTATTCCGCCCTGAACATGTAGAATTACCATGGTTTTAACATTTTTTGTGCTTCAGTCAAGTTGGTCATTCTTGTCAAATATGTAAAAATGGTATAATTCAAACAATAAAAAAAAATAAAGAAATAGTAGTTAGGGACATCATCGACTCTCTCATTTGCATATTACTTGTTATGCTTGTTTGATTTTTCTATATTGATTCAAATCAAAATTTCCTCGGGTGGACTTGACCTTCAATGATATTTTAAGAAAAAAATATTTAAGTTCAAATATGAATTTGATCAAAATCAGTCAGGGGCCGCAGAACCGATGGGCTGGGAGGGGGAGGTTTATAGCCCCCCCCCCCCCCCCACACACTTTCAAAACTGTTCCGTGGCCACTGTCAGTTGTTTGCCGATTTGAGTAATAACACCTGTCATTAAATATCAAAACATATTCGATTTCATTCCAAAGTTGATTTAAAAAAAAAGAAAAAAATCAAATTAACACCGGTGTTTCTAGAGTGTACAAGCCTATTTTAAATCCACCAACGACCACAGAAAACCGCGCGGCCGTCACAATGGCAAAGCGATGTATGTGTATCTGAAATTTTTTACGTTTTCAGGTTTTGACATTTTTGGGGGGCGTCAGGGAACTTTTTCATTTATCTTACTCTCATAATTGCAGGTATTTTCATTTTGAATGTAGCATGGGCTATCTGCAGTACCTTTTTTCTTTCAAAAATGCCAACTCGTTTGATGGTAAAATGATGTATTATACTGTTTATTACAGAGACACTCAAAAAATGGCGCACTTGAGAGCAACGTTTTTCGGTAAAAAGGGTATTTTGTTAGTTCGACTTTTCTGCCGTCAGAAATGAGTGAGCGCGCCCAGTTTCGCGAAATATGGCAAAAGTGGTTTAGACATCTTTTTACCATCTGCAACTTGCAACTTTGAGCACAAATTGTGTGCCTCGAAAGTCAGCGACTAGTTTATGGCAAAATATGTACCAATTACACCCTTTTAACAATTGTCATGTCTTTAGTTTTAAAGGTTTGTTTCATTGCTAGATTGATTTGACCATAAACACCAAATTCAATTTTATTTTTCAATTTTTTTCAATGATGTATCTGCAGATAAATAATTTTGTCATGATTCGACCAAAGAAACTAATCGATCTGCAGATACACAGTTTTGCCATGATATCACCATAGAAACTGTGTAGTATAGTGTAACTTCAAATGCACCATTTTACTCTATTGTAGGACTCATATGGACAATTGGATATTTTGGCTAAATGTTGTATCAATTCAATTCAATTCTTATCTACAATATAAAAAGAGTAATTTTGATGTAAAAAAAAGTATTAAGGAAGATGATTTAAATGACATTCTAATATATCTAACTAATTTCAAGACTGTGTTATTTTCCTTTGAAGAATGACAAAAGATGTAACTTTAAAATGATTTTTCTACGAATGGGCACTGCATTTTGCAGATACATCGTTTGGCCATGTAACGGTCGCGCGCCAGTCACGCCCCACCCCCACAATCATTGGACACTAGTCCAATAAAGGGTGTCACTTACGAGCAAGGCGAATATTATAATCCAGGCGATGGCTTGAAGAACCATGAGCAGAATAATAGCTACCATGTACGGTATCAGCATCTCTTTATTATCCTGAAAGTGAAAATAAATACATATCAGTATAGAAGCTGAAGATATACAAACGAAACTGAATTCCCTTCCTTGAAATTATAATTATGTACCTTAGACACACCCATTTTTTTTCTTGAATTTGCATTGAATACAACCAACAAGAAGATAAGACCTCTTGTTACTTCCCCAGACACACCTGCAATGACATGAATAAGGACAATATAATCGAGAACACATTTCGGGCACGCCCATGTTAACTATCTTGAAACTACGCATACCTTAGACATGTTAGACACGCCCACTATAATCATCCTATTCTTGGATCTACACTCAACACACCCCATATTAGGGAAATAACTCTAGCTTTTCTCACACTGGACACGCCTACAATGATATGAATGAGGGCAATCATGACTTGAGCATATACATTGGACACGCCCCCTAAGAGGGCAATCTTGCCTTCCTCGAACTTGCCTTAGACACGCCTACAAGGAGGACAATGGACGCGATGATCAGGAAAACGGCTACGATGATGTCAATGCTGTATGCCGCGTAGATTCCATCAACTGCTGGATCTATGTAATAAAATCGCATAATGGTCAGTTATTGAGGTGCCCCCAATGTTAATGATAATTAGGATCTAGTCCAATTGATAAGTGTTATTGTCACCTAGAACGAATTTGAATTTACATTTCAGCTGGGGGTGGAGAAATTAAGAACATTCAATCATTGTGATCAATAGGCAAATATTGCAAGGCCGAGCCAATTCTACGAAATATTAAACTTTCACAAATTTTAGGGGATATGCCATATCATATCCCCCAAACTTTAATGGGACGTGTCTTTAGGGATGAATCCCTAGGCTTCCTACCACCACCCCTACCCCACCCCCCCCCCTTCTCCCGCCCCGCCCCGCCCCTGGATTGACGTCATGAGTTGTATCATGTGTCGGATCAGATATTGATGAAGAATTGATGAAGAAAGGATTGATGAAGAAATTACCTGATACTCCTTGGAATGCTGTAACAGCCTGAGCTAAATTGTAGGCCCATACTGCCAAATAGATGCAGGCACTTATCTGTGATTAAAGATATTTTTTAAAATCATAAAAAGTTACATTTCTCAAATGAACTACTTTCCAGAGAATCTTGAGTACAACGGAACTGGATCCGGATTGAAGAAAACAAATAGGATTAAGTGCAGTATATATTATTATAGGCATTGGAAAGTTACTGTGTGAAAAGGACATTAAAGGGATGGTCCGGGCTGAAAATATATATATCTATATCTAAATAAATAAAGTAAAATTCAAAGAGCATAATGCTAAATATTTCATCAAAATCCGAAAATAGATTATTGAATTTTAAAGCTTAGCACGTCGCGACGCAATATTCATGAATATTCATTAGACTGGCTGATGAAAATGACATCCCCACTTTCCTTTTTCTTATGTTATTACATAAAATCACAATTGTTTCCTTTTTATACAAGTCTGAATGATAAATCTACCATGTAATGAAATAGGTTCCAGCAATAAATATCTTATGCACTTAATCAGTTGTTAATCCAATATTTTGGTTCTTGAAGGGAGATAATTGAATATGCCTAATTTCATATAACAATAGTGGAGATAATTATGACACCATCAGTAAACTGTTTGCTAACTGAATATTTATGAAGACATGCCAATAACAATTTTACAGAGATAATGCAAATCCTTTAAATGCCATAACTTTCTTATTCTTTGTCCGATTTTGATCAAATAATTAGTGTTTTCTTTGTCTGATTTTTCTTAATATGTTCAAATCATATTTTTTTTCAGTCTGGAGTACCCCTTTAATCGTGTTGGTTCTGATTCAGCCTTTCGCCTCGGAGTCGGATCAACGGGGAGGGCCCACGAGGCCGAGTGTCCACGAGACGTTTGTATATAGGTATATAAGTATCGTCAAAAGACTTTCCACTTTTATAGCCTGATCTTAATTCTAAAAACAACATAGTCATTTTGATCACGTAGACGTCAACCATGCCCCGGCCTTCCGGGCGTGTTATGAAACCAGAAACAAGGTTTAAAGGATTAGGCTAAGCATAAAATAATATTTATGTAGACGGATGATAATCCTCGGCCTCGTGCACTGTCGGTCTCTTGGACCATCATCGGCCTCCCTGATGGGTCAACAGTGGCGTTATGAATCAAACATTTATAATACGGTTACACTTCGCAATTACGAAGGTTCGTAATTCCGAAGCACGTAAATTGCCTATACCTCGATGTTCGTTAATCCGAAAACAAAAAAGGGTTCGTTAGTCCGAACATTTGTGGCGTTATTCCGACGGTTCGTTATTCCGAAGGTTCGATAATCCGAAAACAAAATAAGGTTCGTTGTTCCGAAGGTTCGTTAATCCGAAAACGAAATAAGGTTCGTTGTTCCGAAGGTTCGTTCATCCGAAAACGAAATAAGGTTCGATGTTCCGAAGGTTCGTTAATCCGAAAACGAAATAAGGCTCGTTGTTCCGAAGGTTCGTTAATCCGAAAACAAAATAAGGTTCGTTAATCCGAAAAATAAAAAACGGGAAAGCAGAGGCAGACGCAAGGGGGGTGTTACACCCACAAATGTAATAATCGCCCACAAATGTAATAACACTTTACCAACGAATGTAATAACGCCCACAAATGTAATAACACTTTACCCACAAATGAAATAATTTTTGACCGCCCACAAATGTAATAACACTTTACCCACAAATGTAATAACGCCCACAAATGTAATAACACTTTACCCACAAATGTAATAATGCACTTTACCCACAAATGTAATAATGACTTTACCTACAAATGTAATAAATTTGAAGTGATTTTTTGCGAATTCGTTCTAAACTAATATCCTATAGTAATGCGTTCATATAGCACAAAAGTTCAAAGTCTTTTTTCCAGACCCGGTTAATGAAATATTACAGTACAAGTCCAAGTCTTTTTCCAGACCCGGTTTTTCAAAATTATGATATACGTCCAAAGTCTTTTTACCAGACCCGGTTAATTCAAAAATTATAATGCAAGTCCAAAGTCTTTTTTTCAGACCCGGTCGTTTCAAAAGTTATAATATACGTCGGTGAGGGGTAAAGACAACACTCTAAGCCCAAGCATTTTAAGTGGGTTTAATTTTGAAGATTGGTCTCAGCTGTCATTTTTTTCAATATTTCTTTATCTTTTAAATAACCGGGTCCAGACGAAAGACTAAGCATAATACTCGTGTTATTCCACAAGAATAAGAATATGAGTCTTTTGTTTTTAGGATTGTTTAAATCATTTTTAAATCACCGGGTCTGGAATAAAGACAACGCTCTAAACATGTGCTTTTCTACATGCATGGTCTTAATTTGGAGGATTGTTGGTTCTTAGATTCGTTGTTGGGGGTTGAGTTTTATTGATTTTTTATTCCTGAAATAATTGTGTCTGGAGGAAAGTCGATCTTCGACAATCGGTCTTCATGTTAATTGTTCCACAGTAATTAGGTTATTGGGTATTCGTTTTAGAATATTTGTAAAAACTATTTTATTTTTCAAATAGTAACCAAGTCTGGAGAAAGGATGTCTGCATTACCCACGCGTTATTACAATGTTTTGTAGGGGTAGTAGTATTATTTAAAAAAGACATATTTTTACTGGGTGAAACTTTGGAAATTTGGTCTTAGATTCGAAGTTTTTCAGTTACTTTTTTTTTAATAGCCGGGTCTGGAGGAAAGAGTACGTTTTAAAACTCGTGTTATTCCACGAGAATAAGAATATAAGGTCTTATGTTAGAAGATTTTTTTTTTCGTAACTGTTTTAGGTCTGGAATAAAGACAACACTCTAAACCTCTTTTAATACAAGTTCTTAGGTTGAAGGTTTGTTTGGTCTTAGACTGATTTTTTTTTCATTCTTACTATTAGCGTTTTTTTTTTAAGAAAAAAATGGTCGGGCTGAAAGACTACGCTATATCCAGCATTAATACGATTATGGGGTCTTTATACTGTTTTTAAACTGTTATTCATAATGTTTAGATAACAGGTAACCGGGTCTGGAGAAAAGACTACGCTTGATTCTCAATTTACTCTTAGTGCATATATTCACAATATACACCGTATAAGTTGAAACAACAACAAAGACATTAATTTCACCAGTTTTAATTAACTGGGTCTAGAGAAAAGACTAAGCTCGATTCCCAATTTTTCCACAGGAATATCAATATTTTTGAAATAACTGGGTCAGGAAAAAGACTTTGGACTTATTAAAATTCTTGAAACAACCGGGTCTGGAAAAAAACATTGGACTTATATCACAATTTTTTAAACAACCGGGTCTGGAAAAAAAAGACTTTGGACTTTTATTATATTTTGTTAAACAACCGGGTCTGGAAAAAAGACTTTGGATTTATATTATAATTTTTGAAACAACCGGGTCTGGAAGAAAGACTTTGGACTTGTACTTTGATGTTTTATTAACCCGGTCTGAAAAAAAGACTTTGCACTTTTGTGCTATATGAACGCATTACTATGACTATAGGATTTTAGTTTAGAACGGATTCGCCAAAAATCCCTTCAAATTTATTACATTTGTGGGTAAAGTCATTATTACATTTGTGGGCGATCAAAAATTATTACATTTGTGGGTAAAGTGTTATTACATTAGTGGGCGTTATTACATTTGTGGGTAAAGTGTTATTACATTTGTGGGTGTTATTACATTTGTGGGCGTTATTACATTTGTGGGTGCAACAGGGGGCACCGTTGATGTTCATTTGTTATGAAGATGGGAAGGCAATTAAGGGCGGCCGAACGAATTTCCGTTTGGGGGCAAAGCTAAAAATGAAACTCATACGTCGAAATGGGCACTTTTTCACCTTGAGATTGTCATCTGCGTGAAGTCATTGTGTGTTTTATAGTAATTAATAGAGAAAAGCCTTTTTGAAGTGACTTCTGATTATGGAAAGATGTATATTTGGGCTTTCTTTTTCGCGAGAGTGTATAATGAGCAAGCGGCTAGGAAAAAAAATAGAAGCTGAAGTTGTAAAACTATTTTGGGGGGTCAATTGCTGTTAAAATGGCATCCTTGTGAGATATTGCGAGCAAATCACGTGCTCAAACTTTTTTGAAATTTCATGTAGGCCTAAAATAATAATAATAATATAGATATTATTCACCCAGGAAAGCCACTTAAGTTCTGAAAACTGTTTTCCTAGCTATTATTATTACCCTGGCTTTAGCTGGGCTGCCTATATAGGCGCCCAGAGGAAGGCATTTAATGAATTCCTTCCTACCGGTACCCATTCACCTCACCTGGGTCGAGTGCAGCACAGAGTGGATAAATTTGGATAAACTTTGATTCGAACCTACGACCCTCTGCTTCAAAGTCGGAAGACTTTCCCACTGGGTCAAAACGCCCCACATAAAAAAGTAAACGTTCATAGTTTATTTTGTACTCATGAAAAAGTGATGTGAAATTTTTCATATACTGACCAAGAAATGAACATTTTGCATTTGATGACTCATGAATGGGATATGTGCTAGGCCTACATAATTATCTCACCAATCAAACTGATTAATGCAAGCACGAAGCACGAGCTGATTTTTTTTTTCTTTTTGCATTCCGACCTAAAATTTGAAATTGACATTCTGAGCATTTTGTTTGTAATCACAAACGGGATAAGTATATAGATAAACAATTGATTCGAGCGCGACGCTCGAGCGGAAAAAATCGAGATCTAGGCCTAAAAAGGGGACACTCTATTTATGTTTTGTAAATCATGAAACTAACGAGTAATAGGGAATCGTCCTATACATAAATCGTTTATACTGTGATCTGAAACTGGATAATGATTTAAACAGAGAACAAGTTGAGTATCTGAATAAACCTGCGAGCGCGTGTTTCATATTTAGACCTAGAATTTAGGCATTTTAAATACATTTTTTTATCGTGAAAATAAAAGCGAGTGCGAAGCGCGTGCTTAAATTATTGATATTGTGATCCGAAAAATAAATCAATTTCACCTCTATATTTTAAGCAATTTGTAGGAAAATTGTGAGGTTGATATTAATCGCACTTAATAAAGAGCTATATTTTTCATTATCATATATTACTTTGAACATAGGACCGGGTTATCCTAAGGACATGCATATCTTCCAATCCCTCTTGCTAAGCGTGAGATGAAACAACAGGGACAAAATAATTTATTAAATGAATATCTGTCTAATGAGGACGCGAAGTCTGATGACATTATGGCCTGGGAACTGGACATTCCAAGCACTTTTGTAATTATAAATAGGATGCATCAGCCATCAGTTAATGTATTTTAAACAGTAATGCGAGCGCAAATCGCGAGCCAAAATTGTTGATAAACTGTCATGAAAAGGTGATTTTAAGTAGTTTGTTGTATCAATATTGAAACATACATAACTCGCCAATCAAAATGCGAGCGCGCAGTGCTAGCTGATACGTTTTGACAATCAGACCTGAAAAGGGATATTTGAAAACTTTATGAAATACACGAAAATAATAGATACCTGACAAATCAAATGTTGCGAGCGCGAGCAGAAAAGGTTTATATTTAAACCATAAACCAAATTTTTACAGAGCACTTTTTAAAAATCAATTTGTAAATGAAATAACATAATCAAAGTTCGATTTCCAAACTGAAATATTTTTCGTATATTGTGTTCAAAATTTGATACTTTAAGCTACATATCGAGCAAAAATTTTATATGTAAATCCCTTTAAAGGCAATGCGAGGGTAAGCGCGAGCGAAAATGTTATACAGTGCATATCAAAAAAAAGTTTACACTTGGAAAAAATCATGTAAAATTATACATTTGTAATATCCTGAAGATTTTTTCACATTTTAACATTGGTACAGATCCATTCAAGCAGAGATTTAGATTTAGATTTAGATTTATTCATTTTCCGTTCACAAAGCACAACAAAATCAAACAATACACCGTCAAATTTAAAGTACAACATCAATCGAAATAAGGTACAAATGACGATATAACTGTCGAAAAATATTTCCGCTTGAGTGAGCACTACTTACTTTTGAAAAGTTAGTGAAAAATTATTTGCGCAGAGCTTTGAAATAGTTATGCGAATAAAAGTAGACCTTAACCAAGAAAAACACGTGGAACTTAGGTAATAAAATTGATTTGAAGATATTTTTACCAATTTTAACTGTTTCCTTGTCCAAAACACTTCAAAGAGTGCATTGTACCCCAACCAACTCCCCACACACCGAGACCATCTTGACGATATTTGCTTTACACTAAGCTAAGACACTAAGACAAATCAGCACTCCGAAGTGCAGTCACTATACACGCTCTTTAAGAGCTAAATTAGCACTTCATTTTTTTAGAGTGTTGATTTTCATTTTGTTAATTATTGTCAAGCTTGGGAAAAGTGTGGAGAAACAAGTATTAAATTAAAAATGAAATGTAAACCCACTTTAAATGATAAAAACTTAGTGAAAAAATGTTGGAGACGTCTGATATAAACTTTTGTTCAGATTCTGTTTTGTCTTCAAATCCAGCTGACACAAAAAGGGTAAAGGTTGTGCTTACTAAGTGTTGAAATTTCAATTTGGGTGGCAAACTTGTTGCAAAATTCTTAAATGTATCCGTTTTTTCAACTGACTAAAAGTGCAAGGGAAATGTATGAGAAATGTTTGACAGGATAAGTTTGATTTTGCCCTTTCCCCTTGACACAACATGAAAATGAGCATTTCTGCGCAAACAGATTTCTGCGAGCTTTACAAAAATGGACATTGCTCAATCAAGTGTAACATTCTGTCAAAACTTTTACTTTCATTGGATAGATGAGACCCAAACCCAAGATTATATGTGAAAAAATTACCCACATGTTGTATATTTTTCAATTCCCAGGGCTTTTTGAAAGTGTAAATTTTTTTTTGAAACGCACTGTATAGAGACATGAAAGATTTAAAAAAAGTCTTCCCCTCATCTTATTTCATTCAATCATCTTCGTCTCTTATGTTTCCCCCTCTCTTTTCCCTTCCCCTTTTTTTCTTTCTTTCCCCCTTTTTTTTTTCTTTTTTTTTTACTCTTCTTTTTTTTGCTCAGCCAATAGGGGGGGGGGGGGGGGCGGGCCCCTCAATCCCTGGTTCCGCCTATGCGTGTTATCTTGTAATGACAACACCGTTTTTTTTCCAAAATGAATTCATTTAATTTTCGGAAATACGATCCTTATTTAATTTTCGGATTAACGAACCTTATTTTGTTTTCGGATTAACGAACCTTCGGAATTACGAGCCTCATTTCGTTTTCGGATAGACGAACCTTCGGAATGATTAAGAACCTTATTTCGTTTTCGGATAACGAACCTTCGGAAATACAAACCTTCGGAATAACGAAGCTTCGGAATTACGAATGTATGCGTACAATACATACACAATACATAGTCATATTTGTTTTCATTATAGTAGACGAGAAATTAATGTGGGTAAAATAACATAAACACATAAGTCGATTGACAACTTGTAATTTTCACGATTACGGGACGTCAACCATGCACGCTGAGATAACTAAGGGAGTTGAAAACAATATTTTTCAATGTTTTCTTGAAATAAATCAACATATTCACAAAATTGGATAGATTCCAAATGAGTACAAAATGCAAAAAAAATACTTAACGATAAAAAGGCATGCAGGCATTTAAAATACCAATAAAGAGTGATTCGAAATCAGTTTGATTGTTTGTTTTGTTTTTGTTTGTTTGCCTGCTTGTTTGTTTTTGTTTGTTTTTGTCTTGTTTTCACTATCCATGTTATAACAGCTTAGAACAAATATTGCACAACAATACAACAACCCAAGTTAAATGGGATAAGAATAGATTAAAGAAAATCATGTTCGAAATTTCGATATAGATAACTGTATATTTCTAAATAAGAAAATGAAATTCATGGAGATAAGCATTACTTCCTTACCAACGAGTAGACACCGCATGCAGTAGAACCTGTCCTGACGTTTGAGAAACAGCAGCATTTTTGCATAATCGCCATGATTTGTTCCTTTCACTTCTTTCAAATGAGATGATTTATTGAAAGAAATTGATTGGAGCTCGCGTCTTGTATGAGCACCTCCGTCTAATATGTCGCAGCTAGAAAAATATCGGAGTTATGTAGTCCTGATAGTTGTAGGATTCACTCGGCGGGAATGGTTTATTTCTTTCTCTTTTTTAAATTCGTTTCTCGTTTCCGGCTAGGTGACGTTGTAACTTGCTAGAATATGATTGGCTGCTATTTTTATCTTGTACGCAATCATATCTCGACAGTTCGTCATGGTGGTGTGAAAAATTCCCGAAATGACATCATTCATAAAACCAGAACTTGTTAAACCATGCACCACTAATGTCAATCAAGAAAATTTTTACGATGGCAGCCATTTTGGATTTATGCAAATTAGACCTCGTTCCACCACTTGGATTTTTCTGGACATTTATTGTGTTATTTTGGGGACTTCGTGGAAATACATTGCGATGAAAAATTTTTATTGCAATTAAGTTTGAGGTTGACCCCCCCCCCTCAGTCATTTTTTTTTTTCTGGACTATGTATCATGTAATGTTAAAGGAAAAACTGTTTAAGGATATACTGTTAAAGGAAGTACTGCCGGATTTTATGAAAATAACTAACAAAAACAAATTCCAATTAATATCAGGTAAGCAATGACATGGATATAAGCAAATTATGTGTTATAGGAATAAGTAATATGTACGTGGAGAGACTTAGGATGCTTGAAAGTAAAATATGATATTATACTTATGTATTTGTATATGGATCTATTAATGTTCAGGTATATTATGTATGTGTATGTATTTTGTATGCATTTATGTATCTCGCATCTAACATTGCATCCCAGATTGGTATTTTTCTTCTGTTTTTTTTTTCTTTATATTTTTTTGTTTTCTTTTTCTTTTTTTTAATACCTCGTTGTCACTATGTTATGTTTATGTTGTATTATTGTTTTTATTATGTTTCTTTGTTTTTGATGATGATCCTTATATGTCAGGATTTTATATCAATAAACTTTTTACTTTGAATTTGAATTTGTAATGCGTAGAAAGTGATGGTGTTGCACTCGCCATTTTCGTACTAGTATTACAAAAAGGTGATTTCATTTTTCCACTCTTGGTATCAGCATTGAGAGAAAAATATATATTCGAAATTTCAAATTATTGATTCTGAAACAAGGAGGGAATACGTGACCTCACCTGTTTCCTCGCTCGTACTGAACCAATTGCTAAAACATGCCTTAAGATAAATGATATAATATTGTATTGATCAGTATTATATTGTATTATTCAAACATCTTTTCCCCTCTCTCTCTCTCTCTCTCTCTCTCTCTCTCCCTCTCCATCTCTCTCTCTCTCTCTCCCTCTCTCTCTCTCTCTCTCCCACAGACCTTCATATAAATGTGTTCTTCCTATAGTCAACATTTTCAAAAAGTGTTGGTTTTTTATCTTTTTTGTTTTTGTTTGGTTGTTCATGATTTTGGGGGTGTATTTTGTTTTCGATTGGGTTAAGCCATTACCACCAGGCAGAATAATATGAAATGAAACTGATTCTATTTCCATGTTTACTCCGTATACGTGCTGTGCTGCGTGCATAACGATGACCTTCCGCATTAGTTAACCTTCGAGCTGTAAGCTTACATGGAAAACATGGAAAAGGGACTAAATCCACTTTTTATCAATTGACATTTTTGCTTCTTTAAATAGACATTCACCATGTGCATGAAACTGACTATAGTCCTACTCCACAAAGTTCCAAGAATTGCATTTTTTTTTAAATGGACATGAAAGTTACGTTTTCATACAAAAGGAATTAAATCCACTTTTGTCCATACTTCATGAATCAATTCTTTCTTATTTCACCCAAATCTATGTTTCCATTCAGAAAGCTTTTATCCTATATGTTCAAGAGTACTCCATATTTTTGGTGCTGGATAAGATCCGAAGGGTAAAAGGAGTACGTAAAATTTAACATGATAATGACAGTACATCTTTCTTCCCTTACTTTC
The DNA here is from genome assembly GCF_018143015.1 of Lytechinus variegatus. Lineage (NCBI taxonomy): Eukaryota > Metazoa > Echinodermata > Echinoidea > Temnopleuroida > Toxopneustidae > Lytechinus > Lytechinus variegatus. Next base: position 43,463,885 of record NC_054740.1, on the reverse strand, counting down.
TTGTCCGTCTAGATGTTGAAATGATTTATGGTTCTGTTTACGAAGTACATTTAGTATCTTTGCCTGATATAGCAACAACTGGAAATCGGTTTTCACCCAAAAGGGACTAAATCCATAAAAATTATCAATTTAAAACATTTTATAAAATACATCTGTAGGATTTTTTTATTGTCATTTTTGTTACCTATACAGCGATGACTTAGAAGAATAATTTTCTGAATGGAAACATAAATTTGAGTGAAAATAAAAACGTTGATTGGTGAAGAATGAGCAAAAGTAAATTTAGTCCCTTTTGCATGTAAACGCTTCATATTTACATGTACATGTAGGCCTACCTGGGAAAAAATGAATCCGTGTTTGTTAACACACATCTCATAATATCTCACTTCCTATTATGAAGTAGATTAATTACTGTATTTCCCGCCTATCCAAGAAAACATAATTATGAGTCCTGCTACACCTTGATCCACTTTTTTTAATGATTCGTTAACCTTTGGAAATCATTTTTCAATCAAAAATGGTCCTTTTTCAAGATATTATTTATTTTATCAGATCAGATATTGTGGCTCGTATATCGATACAAGAAACAGGGTTACCCCCCCCCCTGGGAACGATTTTTACTGGGGGTGTGTTGCACCCACAAATGTAATAACGCCCACAAATGTAATAACACTTTACCCACAAATGTAATAACACTTTACCCACAAATGTAATAATTTCACCCACAAATGTAATAATGCACTTTACCCACAAATGTAATAATTTTTGATCGCCCACAAATGTAATAATGACTTTACCCACAAATGTAATAAATTTGAAGGGATTTTTGGCGAATTCGTTCTAAACTAAAATCCTATAGTAATGCGTTCATATAGCACAAAGTGCAAAGTCTTTGTTGGAGATAAGTCCAAAGTCTTTTTCCAGACCAGGTTGTTTAAAAAATTATTATATAAGTCCAAAGTCTTTTCCAGACCCGGTTATTTCAAAAATTATAATATAAGTCCAAACTAAGATACGATAATGATATTCCAGTGGAATAAAAATGAGAATCGAGCGTAGTCTTTTCTCCAGACCCAGTTAATTAAGATCAGTAGAATTAATGTCTTTGTTGTTGTTTCAACTTATATGGCTTATATTGTGAATATATGCGATAAGAGTAAATCGAGAATCAAGCGTAGTCTTTTCTCCAGACCTGGTTACTTAAAACTAATAACTAAAACCCTAATGTCTTCATATAGCACAAAAGTGCAGTCTTTTTTCCAGAGCCGGTTAATTAAAAAATTACAATACAAGTCTAAACTAAGATACGATAACGATATTCCAGTGGAATAAAAATGAGAATCGAGCTTAGTCTTTTCTCCAGACCCAGTTAATTAAGACTGGTGGAATTACTGTCTTTGTTGTTGTTTCAACTTACACGGCTTATATTGTGGATATATGCGCTAAGAGTAAATTGAGAATCAAGCGTAGTCTTTTATCCAGACCCGGTTACTTAAAACTAAGAACTAAACCCTATCTATAGTAATGCGTTCATATAGCACAAAAGTGCAAAGTCTTTTTTCCAGACCCAGTTGTTAAACAAATTATACGATATGTCCAAAGTCTTTTTTCAGACCCGGGTATTTCAAAAATTATAATATAAGTCCAAACTAAGATACGATAATGATATTCCAGTGGAATAAAAATGAGAATCGAGCTTAGTCTTTTTTCCAGACCCAGTTAATGAAGACTGGTGGAACTAATGTCTGTAGTTGTTTCAACTTATTTGGTGTATTATTGTGAATACATGCGCTAAGAGTAAATTGAGAATCAAGCGTAATCTTGACCTGGTTACTTGAAACTAAAAACTAAACCCTATATTAATGCATTCATATAGCGCAAAGACATTTCTCCGGGTCATTTAAAACATTCATCAAATCTTAAAAAAAAACACAATCTATTGATGATGAATAACATGAAAATAAAGTGTAGACATTCATCCAGACCAGATTATTTCAAAATAAGAAATGATTGAAAAAAAAAGATCCTCCACTCTTGGTAATGTTGAATTCCATGAAAATATAGCATAGTCTTTCCTCCAAACCCAGTTATTCAAAATTATGAATTACATGTACATTTTCAAAACAGCATAAAGACCCCATAATCTTATTAATGCTCGATAACATGGACATATACATGTAGCGTAGTCTTTCAGCCCGACCCAGTTTTATTTTTCAAAATTACGCTAATAGTAATAATAAAAAATCAAAATCTAAGACCAAACAATCCTTCAACCTAAGAAATGTTTTAAAAAGAAGTTTAAAGCGTTGTCTTTAGTCCAGACCTAATCATTAAAACAAATACGCAAAAAATCTTTTAACATAAGACCCTATCATATTCTTATTCTTGTGGAATAACGCGAGTTTTAAAACGTACTCTTTTCTCCAGACCCGGCTATTTAAAAAATGAATTTACAAAACTTCAAATCTAAGACCAATCTTCCAAAGTTACATCCAGTAAAGAAATATGTCTTTACCCCACACCCAGTTTTTTTAATAATACTAAGACCCCAACAAAACATTGCAATAATGCATGGGTAAAGCAAACATCCTTCCTCCAGACTTGGTTATTATTTGAAAAAAATGAAATAGTTTTTACAAATATTCTAAAACGAAGACCCAATAATCTGATTACTGTGGAATAACACGAAAACCAATTGTCGAAGATCGACTTTCCTCCAGACACAATTATTTCAAGAATAAAAAATCAATAAAACCCAACCCCCAACAACGAATCTAAGAACCAACAATCCTCCAAATTAAGACCATGCATGTAGAAAAGCACATATTTAGAGCGTTGTCTTTATTCCAGACCCATGTCATTTAAAAATGATTTAAACAATCTTAAAAACATAAGACTTTGTCATATTCTTATTCTTGTGGAATAAGACGAGTATTATGCTTAGTCTTTCTTCAAGACCCGGTTATTTAAAAGATAAACAAATATTGAAAAAAAAATCACAGCTAAGCCCAATCTTCAAAATTAAACCCAGTATAAATGCTTGGGCTTAGAGTAATGTCTTTACCCCTCACCCAGTTCTCTTAAAATTAAAAATTAAGCGAAACATTAATCATAAAACTTAGACCCCAACATCTTCCAAACTATAAAACCCTCGTGATAACGCATACTTAATTTGACCAGACCAGCTTATAAAAAAAACAGAACAACAAAACAAACATTTAAAATTAAAACCCTCTTCCAGCCTAAGATCCTGTTATATATAATGTATTTAAACATTCACTTTTTCTTCCAGGCAAAGAAATTTATAATTAATAAAAACCATCAAAACTTAGAGCCCGGGGAGCATTTCATGAAAGGAGTTGTCTGACGTTTAATCCGACAAGTCCATTTTATCCGACACTAACCATGGAAGCACTGCATCTTAGCCAATCAACATCAAGGTCGGACATAAATGTTGATGAAATACTCCCACAATCATCTTATTCATGTTGAACAGGCACGAGAATAAGATTGAGTCTTAGTTATGAAGATTTCATTTATCTTACATTTGAAAATGACAAGGTCTGGAATAAAGAAAACTCTCTAAACTTTTATTTATTGAAGGTTATTAGTTTGAAGGATAGTTGGGTTTTAGATTCTGTTGTTCTTTTTTAAAATATTTTTTGTTATTTTGAAATAATTGGGTCTGGAGAAAGACTACACCATATTTCCATGCTATTCAATGTTGATAAGATTACAGGGTCTTTGTTTTGTTGTTGGTTGTTGTTGTGTTTTTTATGATTTTTATAACTGGGTCTGGAGGAAAGACCACGCTATATTTCCATGTTACTCAACATAAATAGGATCGTGGGTCTTTGTTTGCTTTTCTTTTTTATTATTATTACTAATTTATTATTATTCATCATGTGTTATTTGAAAGATCTGGGTCTGGATGAAAGACTATGCTATATTTCCATGTTATTAAACATTAATAAGAGGGTTGGGTTACTTTTTGCCTGATTCCACCAGTTTTAAATAACTGGGTCTGGAGAAAAGATTATGCTCGATTCTCATTTTTATTCCACTAGAATATCATTATAAAAAAATATATCATTAAAAAAAAATTATCGTATGTTAGTTTGGACCTATATTATAATTTTTGAAATAAACAGGCCTGGAAAAAAGACTTTGGACTTATATAATAATTTTTTAATTAACTGGGTCTGGAAAAAAGGACTTTGGACTGATATTATAATTTTTGAATTAACTGGGTCTGGAAAAAAAGGCTTTGGACAGATATTATAATTTTTGAATTAACTGGGTCTGGAAAAAAAGGCTTTGGACAGATATTATAATTTTTCAATCAACCGGGTCTGGAAAAAAAGACTGGACTTATACAATAATTTTTTTAAACAACTGGGTCTGGAAAAAAGACTTTGAACTGATATTATAATTTTTGAATTAACTGGGTCTGGAAAAAAGACTTTGGACTCATATAACTATAAAAAAAACTGGGTCTGGAAAAAAGACTTTGGACTTATATACTAGTTTTTGAAACAACCGGGTCTGGAAAAATGACTTTGGACTTATATAATAATTTTTTAATTAATCGGGTCTGGAAAAAAAAACTTTGGACTTATCCCCAAGAAGGACTTTGCTCTTTTGTGCTATATGAATGCATTCCTATAGGATTTTAGTTTCGAACGGATTCGTCAAAAATTCCTTCAAATTTATTACATTTGTGGGTAGAGTCATTATTACATTTGTGGGCGAAATTATTACGTAACGTAACATTTGTGGGTAAAGTGTTATTACATTTGTGGGCGTTATTACATTTGTGGGTGTAACAGGGTGCTGATGTAAATTTGACAAGCAAAAAAGAGTTTCACAACAATATGGATATTATTTCGGTCCAAAGAAATTTGACGAGCTAAAAAAAGGCTTTCACTGGGTCAGTGAATGTGATTTTGCCATTACATTTCTCCATTCTTTAACACCTACCAGAGTTCTTAGGGGTGCTGCCTGTGGAGAATAATACACGCAACAATCCCAAGGAAAATCTTGGGGGTGCTGAAGCACACCAGCACCCCAATTCCACGTTGTCAAGTCAGGCGCCTTAAACCACTCGGCCACGGCACCTCCATTCTAGTGACCCGTGTTCGATTCCCGCTCGGTGTGATAGTGCCCTATGGGCATTTTCACGGTAACTGACATTACAGGGCACAATTTTACACACTTTTCATTGTGTGTATGATTGTCTCTAAAACAACAAATGATGTGAGTTTGCTTAAAAGCAGGTCCAACAGAGAGGAACTTTAACCGTATGTACACTGGTTGCTTGTTGATTGATTGATTGGTTTATTGATTGATTGACAATTGTATAACTTCACACATTTGTATACTTTCTCCCATACGTGTACTGTATCAAAGCAATACCTTTGATCCAGCTGAGGCATGGCGGCTTGTCATTGTTCAAAACCCACCTTCACCCGACAAAGGAAATTATAATTGGTATAGTGTCGAAAATCTGACGGTCAATCGGCTAGGGGTTGCCCTAGCCACTTACCCGTCTCTGTGGTCTAGTGGTTAAGGCACCGGCGTTCAAAGCTGGGGGCCCGGGTTCGATTCCCGGCAGAGACATTTTTTCGGCATCACCAATTTTTCCAAAGGGTAGATAGCTCTGGGGAACCTTGATTAAAGCTACGCCTACCATTGTTCCCTTCATCCATTTCTTTACAATATTTAAATAGAAGAGTTGCCAAAGTATATATATATATATTACCAAATTTATTAGTTTTTATTACCCAATTTGGACAGATTTTAACCAGTAGTTGGGTGGAAAGTATGTTGCCCAGTGATGGCTAAAATTGGGCTAATTGGACTCATTGAATATAAATAAAACTGAAAAGATATTTAAAAAAACAAGAACCGGATCAAATATCATATCGATGTATGATGAAGGATTAACTCCACTCAACTTTGCACTTCAACAAGAAAAACACACGAGAGTTTGCAACACCTGCAGGTAGACGGAAACTGGTCTACAGACACAGACCCTGATTGAAACTTTGATCAACAAGTGTGTCTCCACGCAAAGACTTGCACATACAGAACTTGCTGTTTCAATTCGGCGAGAGGACCTTCAGTGGGGGGTTCTTATTTTTATTTGGCAACCAGTCAAATTTGACTATTTTCGTCATCAGTTTTCTTTGAAAAAAATGAGTAAAGTAAAATTCAAATATTTATTTCTTTTTCATTTCTTTTTTTTTCTTTTTTCTTTTCTGTCTTTCTTTTCAGTACACATGGCATGGGTAGGCTGCAATTCAGACCCTTTACTCGAGTGAAGGGTTTGCACAGCGGATAAGAAGGAATTGGCGTTGGTCTGTCAGGAACGCGGATGTAAATCCACAGAACATTATGTGGTAACCGTTAGGGAGAGACACGCAAGCACCGCATGGAAAATTACTGTAGATCGTTGAATCATAGATTGTGTAATGTAATCATAAAATTTATATACTTGTAACCTAACTTCATGCCATGTATTGCATGATACCTGATACACCCGGTATCAGGTATCATAACCCAAGAGATACTTGGGTTTTTTCTACCCCTTCGCCTGTACAGCATGTAGCCGTATGGATTGACACATAACTGTAATTTTCAAAGTTCTATTTTCTATAGTGCATACAGTCGGTGGACATAAAATTGTCTTATTAATGACTGTTTGTGGGTTTTTCTGGAATTTGCAATATCATATACATTTTAACATGCTTAAGTTTCGGGGAACGCTTTGGAGCTGCCATCTGGTGGGAAGGGTCATATTCGTTGGGATTGCCATGTCGGGTTGTGCCCCTGCCACTATGCCTATGAAAGTAATATGCATAGTGGCATAGTTTGGCATGGTGGTCCTGGTGGGTGTGGCTTCTCTTACTGGATGGCTGCTCTAGGGTGTTTTTTGTACATTGACGTCTTAATTATCATTCTTTGGAGGTGGAGTCAATTTAATTTATTCACTTAATGTATTCATGTATCCACTTAATAGCTCCTGGTACCTGTCTGCATGCTTGAGAACCCACCTAAGATTGCATTGTTCCACTGTGTTGACACTTTGTTTCATACAATGGGTCAGTGGTTGGTGTCGTGTTCTGGGTGCTCAAGCATGCAGACAGGCTATATTTGTGTATATCTATTTCATTGATATATTTATACTACATGATTTATTTATAGTTTGTGAATGATTTTTTTTAATGCACTTTTTGTCAAGAAGAGTTTGAGGACAATTTTTGTGTTTTTATACATGACAATAAAATGAATTGAATTGAATATAGCCATGATGAAAGTTTGAGTGTAAGATAAAGTATCCAATCAGATACTTTGCAAAGTTGAATGAAGCATTACCCAAGGAAAAGTTTATTTTAATCAATAGAGAAAAATTAAGCATACGGTGTAACATTGGAAATTTAATCAAGATTGGATGAACAATAAAACAAAAGTTATGACTATTTAAATTTGCGTTTAATTTTTCACAAATTAGCTATGTGCACGACTCAGTGATATGCAAATGAGAGAGTTGATGATAATCACTCACCATTTCTTTTGTTTTGTATTTACATCATACAATAATTCATTTTTTTTCATTGGACAATAAGTACTCACTTAAACGAACCACAAAATGTTAAAACAATGTCAATTCCACTTTTTTCAGGGAGGAATAAAACAATGTTTCACATGACAATGGAAAAAATAAAACATTTCATATTTCATCATGGTAAAATACAAAAGAAATAGTGAGCGGGTGATGTCATCAGTCCCCTCATTCGCATACCGACCAGGATTTATTTAAAAACCTCCATGTCTCAACGCACGTGAAGATTCACAAGTTCAAACTGTCTAGATAATCGTCAATTACCAGAAGTAAAGACCACTAAATCCTCCATTTTCGTACCTGATGTGATGATGTGCATATAGCTGTTTTTTTAATGAAATTACGCGAAACCTTAAACTGTCAAAAACTTTATTACATTACATCCGATTTTTTAAATGAAAGTTTCACTGTTTTGCTTGTTAGATTTTTATTTTTAAATAAACTTTTTGATGGAGTTAACTTGCCCTTTATTAAAGTGCATGAGGTATGCATCGAATGTTGAAAATAGCAGCGACTGGTAAATAAAAGTAAGGTGACCCGACATTCGCTCATTTCGTCTAAGATATATAGGGTTAGGACTAGGGTTGCAATAGGGTTTTATGTTAGGTTTAGGGTTACGTTTAGGATACGATGTTAAATCCAGTAAATCCAGGGTTGAAGTCGGTCATTCCATTAATGTGAGAAATTTGCAACGGAGGAATTGTCACCGGAGCAAACGTCATGGAGCCAAAGGGGAAATCAAATATATTGGAACACCCCCTCAAGTGTACAGGCCTCCCATGGGTTACGGTATCATCATAGCAGAATTTCCAAGCTCTGCATAGGTTATATTCCATCGAATTGATATAGATTGGGTCACGGCGCACTGTAAAAACTGTGGTGTTAAAACTGACACTATTTTAATTGGTGTTAATAGAGGACCACACCCTGAGGTGTTAAAATAACACCCTAGAGATTGAACATAACACCAAAGAGTGTAAATGTAACAACCATATGTGTTGTTATAACACCTATAAGTGTAAAACTAACACCACCAATTTAACACCGGTTTAAAATAACTTGTGTGGTCCTCTATGTTTTTCAGATTATATTAGATTTATTTCCAACAGAAATGACATAAATATTGATACAAATCATTTTTCTTACAATATAACAAATATTTACAATACATTAATGATAATCATGATATTTAACATATAAAGATAATGCGAAACATTTTGTAGACAAATTATGTACACCAGTTAACACCACAGTTTTTGCTGTGCGCCATGAAAGGATACTCAATCTGAGATACTGAACCACTAGGCCAAGATACATCCACAATCAATTTTACTTTCGATCCAGGATTTACCGAAGGGTGGGGACGCACCGTACAAAAAGAAAATGAAAAGCAAAGAAGTACTTTAAAGGACAAGTCCACCCCAACAAAAACTTGATTTGAATAGAAAGAGAAAAATTCAACGAGCATAACACTGAAAATTTCATCAAAATCGGATGTAAAATAAGAAAGTTATGACATTTTAAAGTTTCGCTTCATTTCACACAACAGTTATATGCACATCTCGGTCGGTATGTAAATGAGGGAACTGATGACATCACTCACTCACTATTTCTTTTTTATTTTATTATATGAAATATAAAATATTTTGATTTTCTCGTCATTGTCATGTGAAATGAAGTTTCATTCCTCTCTGAACTCGTGGAATTCCATTATTTCAACATTTTGTGCTTCAGGCAATGAGGTCCTAATCGTCAAATTCGTAAAAATTGAAATATTGTATAATTCAAACAATAAAACACAAAAGAAATAGTGAGTGACATCATCGACTCTCTCATTTGAATGCAACTGGCTCGTTCATATAACTATTTTGTTAAAAATAAACGAAACTTTGAAATGTCATAATTTTCTTATTTTACATCCGATTTTGATGAAATTTTCAGCATTGTGCTCGTCTGATTTTTCTCTATTGATTCAAATCAACATTTTTTTTTAGGTGGACTTGACCTTTAAAACGGTGGGCATGCAACCCCCCCCCCCATCCGCGTCTGTCATTTATTTCCTTCCTCAAGACTAAAAAAATATTCTTGAGATAACTTCAGTACTGTGAACGGCAGCATCTTTTCCCCCCTTTTCGCCTTCATTTTTTCGAATAAGTAGCGCTTGTGACAACAAAATAATGAAAATAAGTATCAGTTTCTGCACTCGTTTCAATCACCAACACAAAGTAAAGTTCTCAATAAACATAATAATGGCAAAGCGTGCATATCAAAATTCAAACAAACCTCCAATTGGTCATAAGTGCATAATACATCATTTTATTCATACTAAGCTTACTCGTAAATCCACATACCAAATAAACATAGCTATTACTATATATATATAAAATATCTCTAGATTACACCAAGTAAAAATGAGGTAAAATGAGAAATATATGTATATGTTTTACCATAACAATGGTGCAGCAAGCATGCAGAATGAAATATCAATACAAGTAATCAGGAATGATGATATAAAAGGCATGAATTATAAAGAGTATTTACTCAATATGAGATTTTTTCATTCAAGGACGGTAAATTTACTGGAAATAATAGAATCATGTTTATGCCTTTAGCACGGCTGGCTCTGGGCATGCTCGAATTTTAAAACGATGGGGACAGAAGAAAAAAATATATATCTTGACAGTGAAAAAAGGTTAACACTCAAAATCTGTCATCAAGTTTTATGTACAAATAATTTTACGATTTTTATCCCAAATAATCTGATACTAAAGTGATAAAAATAAATGTAATAAGAATGCAAGAAGGTATTTCTTCATTCTCAATTAACAATTATAATTCTCTTTTGTTCGTATGTACATACACACCCATTATTAGGACGTTCTATACATTTCTAACACAAAATATTTAGTCATATATTTACAGATATAATAAAACATGTAGTAGGGTCCATGAAGATGAAAGTGCCAATTCAAATTCCGACATATTCGTCAGGCAACTACAATGTCAAGTGTTCAATAAAGGTTGAACATGTGGGTCGATGAATCGGTGCAGATTAAGAATTTCAGACTTTGGGCAGAGGATTTTCTTACTTTAGGGGTGTCAAGTCTTCACGTCAGAAAATAAATCACCGTTTTCTTTCATTTTTTTAAAACAACCTTGAAGAAATAAGTTTTCACAAAAAATGAGAGCCATTTTCATTATTACTGCTTAAAGGGGCAAAACAGGATTCATTTATACTGGTATCACAAGTGGAAAATTAATGGAAATTGGAAATTTCAAACAAAAAATACACTTTGCATAATTCACAATATCAGCCTGTCACAAATTAACACATGTTTCAATCATTACTTCACATTAAATCCAATAACAATGAGAACAAACACATAATCATAACTGAAAGAATTTTGGGTAGTTAAGACTTAAAATTACCGGCATGTATACCATCACATCGGGTTATCGCGTCGGGTCGGACAATCGCGTATATCCAAATATTCGAGAAGAGTGCCGGGTCTAGTTTACCCGATTATTCGAGAAAAGGGCACTTTAGATTCCCGACAAGTCGGGACCATTTTATCCAATACCACAACTTTAGACCAGAGGTATGTCTTAAACCCGAGTTTAGAATGGGGTCAAGTTGGGCTCAATGTTGTAAGTTGACTTTATGTATCGCTCAGGGTCTGGTCGTCAAACCAAGATGGTTTGATTCTCAAATTCATAAGGACTTTGAAAAGGGAGGTGCCTTCAGAGATTGAGAGTTTCCAGAAACATGACAAACGACTTTGTATTATTACTTAGGACGGCTATAAAAAAGAGTTGGACTATCCGTGAACTTCGTTGTGAATAATATCCAAGACAATAAAACTTCCAACATTTCGTCGCAAAAATATTCATGATATTGGCGATTTTTTAGTGAGATTTTTTGTATCATTGTGACCTTTCGGAGTTTCTGAAATAATGTTGTGTCTTCAGCTACTATACGGGAAACTGGTGGGTTTGAATCGCGGTCGAATACATACACATTACACAAGAGTTGGGTAGCTGGCGACTTTCGTTGCAAACTTTGCGACTAAAAAGATCGCGAATTTCACGACTGAAATTGCAAAGTTTGGAACGAAAATTTCAATTGTTGCAATTTTAGACATGAATCTTTGCAAACTTTGCGATTTTAAATCTTAAATTTTACGACTGGAATTACACACTTTGCAACGAAAATCGCAACCTTCGCGACCTACAGTTGCAAACGTTGCAACGAAATCGCGAACTTTAGTCGTGCGTGACCGTACTTCAGAGCCACCATAGGCAGGATAGGAATCTCTTTACTTTGTTGGGTAGGACTGGCCTTGTTGCTGTTGGGCTGGGTCTTGCTGGGAGTAACCTGGTGCCGGATCCGCTGGTTGGCCGGGCATCTGGCCCGCTGGAGGGTAACCTTGTTGCTGAGGCGGTGGCTGAGGGTACCCTTGTTGTGCTGGAGGGTACCCCTGCTGCGGTGGCGGGTATGCCTGCTGTCCGGGGGCGGCGGTGATGACTGTGGTGTTGCCTGCATATGTGGTGGTGGTAACTACCCCTGCTTGTACCCCTCCCGGTTGTATCACCACGACCCGCTGGACATTTCAAGAATTAAATAAAAATAATAGGTATTTGATTATTTCTCAGTGGCGAAGGGAAAAGGATATGGAGAGGGGACAGCACTTTATGGAGAAAAAGAAGGTTAGAGGGTGGTAAAGATAGCATCAGTTTTATTTCTCTTCCACACGTCGGGGACAAAATGAAAAGCGGGAAACACCCCTATCAGAAAACTATGTTATGAAGGAGAGATTTACCGATGCTCGAGCGGCTTCGATGTCTGCCACCTTGCCACGTCCTTCATGCAGTTCTTGGTACTGGGAGATAACACACAGCAAGCAGACAATCTAAGAAGCAAAAATAGAAGAAACAAAATGTTCCTTTATTCGTCTTTCCAATTTGTACTTTTACGATCTAGAAATGAAATTAAAAAGCATTGACCGGTATTCTGACATGTTCGAAGTCCGGTTTAACTTAGACCATGTCCTAATTCTGTGCTAAAATTATTTGAAGCCATAAATGTAAAAACTTTGTATGTGAGAGAAAACTGATAAAAGCTTTCATCCCCAGACACATTCGAGTGGCAGATGAGCTGGTACAGTACATTGAACCTGCACTGTTAGAAATGTATGTTACAACTGGCTATCCATAGTTAGACCACGACTAAGCTTGAGTTCAGAATACGGATCAAAGTTAGTCTGCTGTGCAAATCCTTCACTCGAGTTAAGGGTCTGAATGTGCAGCCTACTCATTTCTTGTGTATATAGTGAAAGCTCTCTGAAATAGCAAGTTTTGTATGTGCTAGTCTTTGCGTGGAGACACACTTGTTGGTCAATGTTTTAATCAGGGTCTGTGCCTGCAGACTAGATCAAAGAGTTTTAAATTTTCTGCTTTCTGTAAACACTCGTTGGCCCATATTCTGAATTCGGGTTTAAGTTAAAGGGGTACTCCGAGGTTAAAAATATAGAAACATCTGGGGAAAAGATAATTTATATAAAATCTGATATAGGAAATAAGGACTTTGTTGAATTTAAAAGAAAACATTTAACCACGCAAAGCGTCATGAATATTCATTAGTTGGGCTGATGAGTCATGCCTCACTTTTTTTGTGAAATCATATGCGACGAAGAAGTATGATGTCACACTTGTATAACTCCCTATTTCTATTTTATGACATACAGATTTTACTCAAAACCTTACTTTTATCAAGTCTATCCGTATTAGATGTTCTTTTCATTAGAAAGCAGGTAATAGATTGAGGTTTTCCCCAACATATATCACGTGAAACGAGTTTGTATTATCAATCATCTAGAACGAGCAAAGATAGATGTTTTAGGTTTTATTTTCAGGAACAAGAGGGGTGTATAATCACAGATCTTGGTCACATTGTCGATAAAAGGGTCTCCACAGCACTAATCATCTCCACATTCAACTCTCCTCTGTTCTTACTGTTTATCATTTTTTTTCACAAAATTGTATGTATCCTATCATTTGTCGAGGGAAGAGTTATATAAGGTCGAAGAAATAAGTATGTCGTGGAAATGACTTATAAGTCGAATGAACAAATTGGTATGTCGTTGAAATGAGTTATAAGTCGAAAGAACAAGTTAGTAAGTCGTGAGAACGAGTTATAAGTCGTGGGAACAAGTATCTTCATCCCAGGGTTTCCGACTTATTAATGCGTTTCTACGATGTATTACTCGCCGCTAGTGGGCCAATGGAAGGAGTTGGTAAGTCGATGGAACGAGTAAGTATGCCGTGGGAACGAGTTATTAATCGAGGGAACGAGTAAGTAAGTCGTGAGAATAGGTAAGTTAGTCGTGAGAACTAGTTATAGGTCGTGGGAACACGAAAGTCGTGAGAACGAGTAAGAAGTCGAGGAAACAAAGTAAGTTGTGTGAATGGGTTATAAGTCGGGGGGCATAGTATGTCGTGGGAGTGAGTAATAAGTCGGGAGATCGAAGAACATATTATGTCGTGGGAGTGAGTAATAAGTCGGGGGAAGAACATAGTATGTCGTGGGAGTGAGTAATAAATCGGGGGTAACAAGATAGTATGTCGTGGGGGTGAATGATAAGTCGGGGGTAACAAGATGGTATGTCGTGGGGGTGAGTAATGAGTCGGGGGGGAACAAGATAGTATGTCGTGGGAATGAGTAATAAGTCGGGGGAACAAGATGTCGTGTGAATGAGTTATGAAAAAAAAGAAGACATGTAGCCTCAGAGGCTCTGCTAACGAATATGATATTCTAACAATGATTTCAATCGATGACAGTGTAATGATTATTTATCAACATTAGAAGGAAAGTATTCCTTGAAACGATGGTAATTATGTTGCACTAGAGTGATGGGAGACTGATGGTAAAGTAAGTGTTAAGCGCTATAATAGGGTAATTAACTGTTATCATAATCATTATTATTGCTAAGATATTACACAGCAAAAACTGCGGTGTTAACCGGTGTACATAGAGGACCATACCAGTTATTTTACACCGGTTTTAAATTGGTGGTGTTTGTTTTAAACCTATAGGTGTTATTAAAACACCTATAGTTGTTACATTTACACTCTTTGGTGTTATGTTCAATCTCTAGGGTGTTATTTTAACACCTCAGGGTGTGGTCCTCTATTAACACCAATTGGTGTCAGTTTTAACACGACAGTTTTTACAGTGTATGAAGACCAAGGAATTACGTTCATAGACAGGAATCCGAGCCAGACAACGAAGTCTATGATGAGAAGGATGGCAAAGAATCCCTGAAATATTGAAAAAAGGGTGAAATATTGATTAATGGAAATAATAGATATATGACAAATTGTAATCCAGAAGGGTATTTATAATATTTACATTCCAAGCTGTCTGCATGTCGTGTTTCTCCCACACTTGTTGATGATTACAACTAATATATCAATCGTTATGATAATTGTGATAAAAATATTGAATGATTTATAATCATAATAATAAAAATAATAATAATACTTATAAAATGTATTTACCCATGATAGCCAATTTAGTTAGGAAACTGCTGAACCAGCAGGCCCTGCATAACAATGATATTTTCACCCTTCTCCCACCTAAATGCTGAGCGCCCAGCAAGGAGGCTGCAGGTCCCTTTGACAAGTGTTTGGTATGACTTGGCCAGGGATTGAACCCACGAACTTCCATTCACGAGGCAAACGCTCTACCACTGAGCCACCAGGTCCGGCAATGATAATAATGATAATAAGAGTAATCAACACAATAAAAAGGATCATTATTATTAATACTAACTGTAAGGGGAATTGTTTTCCCCTCTCCTATTTCTTATATTCCCCCTAAAGTCTAGACTAGGTTCTTCGTCTGTTTGACGATATAAACATAATTTTCTCCGTAATCATGCTAATGTCGAATGAAACTTACATTGCCGTTCTTTGCAGCTTTCATAGAGTTTCCCTTTTATCAATTGTACTTTTATCGCTGGTCATAGTCTTAACTCGCACCCCCCCCCCCCCCTCCCCCTTGCAATTTGTATAGGAATGTGGTATTACCAGTACAGCAAGCCAGATAATCCAGCTAATTAGTTGAAAGAAGAGAAGTAGTCCGAGGAGAATTATGTAGGGTAGTAGCAGTACCTTGTTATCCTGCGTAACATGAAAGAAAAATAATATGAGAATGTTCCTTTTCGGTATAAAAGAAATACATCAGAAACTTGGTTCATTTATTGTTATTTATAATTGTCATTTTTTTGTCTTTTATTCGTTTTCATATTTATCATTTCTATTCATCATTTGACAATAGTTTGATTATTTCTTTAACTAATTTTAGTATTATACTTATTTACTTATTTATCTATTCTTAGGGAGCAATTTGTGACCAAAAACTGCGGTTCCCGTCTACAGAAACGGTCGTCAATGCATGTAACATGGTCGAATTTTGCATTTTCTAAAATCTGATCCAAAAAGGAAAAGTAAGAATCCCTCCAGACCTCTCACTCATAAATCATACATAAAGATGAAAAATAGAGACTCTACTTAAAATAAGTAATCGATATGCGATTATGACATGATTGCTTTACAACATATACTTCCATCTTCATCATGTACGTGCAGCATCTTCATAACAAAATGGAAAACTTGAAACATTCGTTAAGCTTTTTTTTTCTCAATCCAGAATGGAAAGAAAATATATTATGCATTTTGTTTGTTTTTCTTATATCTTTCACTTATTCATTGCAGTTTTACATGTGAAATTTTTAGTTAACTTCCTCTTTTGAGAAGTATCCTTGAACGGTGAAATTGGGTAATAAAATGGATGGTTTCTTTACATGTTTAATAAAATAATGAATGAACACGCCAATTTTATTTTCCCTATTTGTAATCAAATCCTGCTTTCCATGAAATGCTTTCCAGGAAGCACATGCAGTGTGTCGCTTGTTGAAGAGAGTGCACTGACCCACTGGGATTACACATTACGTCCTCAACTCAACCATTTTCAACCACCCCCCATTTGATTTCAACCATATTTATTCATATTATTTTTTTTAATCATTTAATACGGCGATTTCCCTTGCCTATGAAACAGAATGTCTTGCAAGCGGAAAAAGTAGTATCAATAATTCACATTTAAAATTGTGTGTGTGTATACCATTGTTCTGGGATGAGGGGTATATAGGGGTGGTAAAGATGTAGTTTCTCATATAAGCCCCAGTACACTGCCATTCCGAGATAAACACAATGTCCATGCTCGTAAGCAACAAAAAATACCTGAAAATGCTGATTACCAAGGCTAGAGTGAAAAGTTTATTTTTAAAAATGCAAATATCAGGAAAATGTGTTTCATTTTCATGCAACCCTATCATGAAAAGTAAATGCTAGAGCCAATTATTGGGGTACAAAAAAATAGGGTACTCATATTAAAGTAACTTCCCTGTAATGACAGTGAACCCCCCCCCCCCCCCCTTCAGAGCATTCCTTGTTAGCCATGCATAATTTCACAATCACTAGATGAGTCCCAATACTAGTACTAATTACCTTAGCAGTTAGCTTTCAGGAAGCCTGAAAGCTACCATCCCACACAGCAAAAACTGTGGTGTTAATTGGTGTACATAGAGGACCACACCAGTTATTTTACACCGGTGTTAAATTGGTGGTGTTAGTTTTACACCTATATGTGTTATTACAACACCTTTGGTTGTTACATTTACACTCTTTGGTGTTATGTTCAATCTCTAGGGTATTATTTTAACACCTCAGTGTGTGTTCCTCTATTAACACCAATTGGTGTCAGTTTTTAAAACCACAGTTTTTACAGTGTGTTTTTGCAATTACGTAAATATCACTCGTCATAAGTACAAATGCGAAAGTAGTCAACCATCATTATTCGTAAACTTTCAATAATAAACAACAATAATTAACGCCTTCATTTGGCAGTTGGCGACCCCCCACTCCTCTCCGCTACTCTAGTGCAAAGTATTATGCATTCAAAACGACAAAAATGTTTGTGATCAAAATCATATATTAAACGAAAATTCTAGTTGTTGTTTGCTAATTTTTTTAAATCACAATTTACCTTGGTAACTCCGATCAGGAGAAGTATGCAGGCGACGAAGAGGAGAGAGAGGATAAGAAAATTGATGATGTATCCGGCGTAGATGGCGCCATAATTCAATCCAAACGGGTTGAAAGCTGTTGGGAAGATTAAAAGAGAATGGTAAACTTCTCTGAGAAACTATATACACATGTATATAATAAAATGTATTGAAGATAATGAAAGGACGAGAGCGAATCGGAGATTAGACCAGAGCAAATTGCATTTTAGAAAGCAGTTTCTGTCAGATTATTATGGTAATGAAAATAAAAAATTATTTAAACCCACCTCACATCTCATGGTTTCTCAATCCGGGTTGAAAATATCAATAAACATTTGAAAAGGCCTAAAACATTGACAAAAATTATAAACATGTTGAAAAAGCCTAAAACATGGACATAAATTAATTTGACTTCAAGTGAGCAAATCGGATAATACCATTTGAAATCAAACTTTATTATGACCATCGATATAAAAAAATTGATTGTGCTACCACACGCACAACCTTGGTGCTACAGATAAAGTACCAGTACTCCATGGCACAATGACAGTATATCTGGAGCCATACCAGATATAACAGCATGCACACGCAAGAGAAGAAAGTGTGGAAATTTGTGCACGCCTGAGCTGTTGGAGTATTTTTTAGTGTTTCCGGTGTCCTCGGAAGAGTCTTTTTCTTTTATATTGATAATAACCGTGGTAAGAATTCAACTGAAATAAAAAAAAAATCAATAAATTACATTAATTTGTCAATGCCGGCCCGTGCCCCCCTTTTGAGAGGCACAATAAAAAAAATCGTAACGTAAAAATGGAGTTAAAAGAGAAGTGTGCCCCCCCCCCTTTGAAAGTGAAGACCTTTTTCTTTAAAAAAAATGTCCTTATTTTTAGGGGTGAAAACCTTTTTTTTCTTTTTTTTTTGCTTGTCAAATTTTTCCTTGAGAAAAAGTGCCCCCCTCCTTGGAAAATCGTGGATCCACCCATGTTTTTAATGCCATATGACACATACAAATAATTACGCGGCACATATTCGTAAACATTATACAAACCAACAAAGACAAGAGAAATTAAGATAAGGGGAGGGGAATGTCATTTTAAGAAATGTCATGGAACTATTATGGTTATCGAGGTGGGGGTAAGGGTTGAAATAACAAAATAAACATACTTAGTCTGAATGTGAATGAGTAATTTACCTTGGATTAGCTTGATACTAAGATACTGTTTTATCCACCATCCTAGGTACACAGCGCTGTATATCTAACAAAGAAATTAATGAAAAAATGATATTATTATATGAATTGTCAAATGCAATTATACTTGCTTACAGAGCGCCTAACACACAAGAGAGCGAAGTTGACTCAGTCGGTCTGCCCGTCGAACCAAAGATCGTGGGTTAGAGTCCACCCCGGGCGGATGACTGTATATAGCCAGTGCGTTGCGTGTAAACGTCTCTCCCCTGTTTCATAGATGCAGGCTATGTTACAGTGATAAACACTCTGTCCCTCGGAAAGGACGTTAATGGAGGTCCCGTGTAGAAGAGAATCACCACCTTTGCCCGTGAAGAACCCACTTCACTATTCGAATGAGAGTAGGGGGAAACCCCGGTGTAGTGGTCCACCTGCATTACCCCCAACCAGTTATATCGGGAGGAGAGACCTGCGGGTCACAGTTCTGTGTGCGCGCCCTTCTAGCCGACCCAGATTGGCTGGCTCCTCCAATGCGCCTTTGAATGTCTTTTACAGTTATTTGGCGCTATACAAAATGCCATGCATCATCATCATCATCAACACTTACTTTAACAGATGTCTCTAACAGGTCTATAAGCGCTCTGCAATGATGCAGCTTGATTACCCTGGTTTGGACAGAGTAGCTGCTTTATAAGGAATAAACTCCTACCATGGACCTACCAGGTACCCATTCACCTCAAATGGGTGCAGCACAATGCGTATAAATTTCTTGCTGAAGGAAAACAGGCCATGACTGGGATCGAACCCACGTCCCTCAGATTGAACGACTAGCGCCATAACCACGAGACGACTGTATTCGTTGTGAAGATTCCCCCCCCCCCCCGGGTCAAAAATACGTAAAATAGTACGTCTCATTTGATTTTTATTCCACATTTGCAGACAAAATGCACAATGTGTAGAGGTGTTGAGGTGTAGAGGTGTTGTGGCTAAGTGGATAAGTCTCCTGACTTTCAAACCCCACCGCAGAACTAGCGTCCTTTGGCAAGGCGTTTAGCTCCATTTGCCACTCTCCACCCAGGTGTTGTAAATGGGTACCCAGTAGGAAGAATTTCTTGAATGCTCGAGCGTCCGATCAAGATAATGCGAGCGCAAAGCGCGAGCTGAACATTTTTTTGCATTCCGACTTGAATACTGGGCATTCTAAGCACCTTTTAAAAGCGTGAACAGAAAAGGGAAGGGAATGAACAGAAAACGTGGAGTTGTGACCCAGTGGATTAGTCTCCGGACTTTGAAACAGAAGGTCGTGGGTTCGAATCCCAACCATGGCGTTATTTCCTTCAGCAAGAAACTGATCCACAATGTGCTGCACTCAACCCAGGTGAGGAAAATGGGCACCTGGCAGGAATTTATTCCTTGAAACGCAGCGCGCGTAACAGCTGCACTGCTAAAGCCAGGGTAATTATGCTGCTATACTGTAGAGCGCTTAGAGACTTCTGACAAAGTAAGTATTAAGCGCTATATAAGCAAGTATAATTATTAAGGGGGATGACTATACACTTGATGTGAGCCCGAAGCGCGAGTCGAAACAAAATTCGACATCTCACGTTTTGTAAATCAGGAAAAGGATGGATAATTGGATAGATGGATAATATTCCTACATTGATAATAATATTTGGTAATCTGATCTGACACTGGCACAAGATTCGTATTATAATTTATTATAATATCAATAAGAGCGCAATGAGCGAGCTAAAGATATTTGATTTTCCGATCTAAATAAAAAGAATTTAAGCGCAGTTACGAATTGGATATGGATCGCGCTTAATAAATGATGCGAGTGCGAAGCTCAAGTTTATATTTTTTATCATTACATATATTTTGAGTTGCGACCGGGACATTTTAATGACATTTTTGTCTTCATTTGACTATGATGTCTATCTTCCTAAGCGAGAAATGAAACTTGTCGATATTCCATTCTGAAAAAAAAGGACAATGATTATTAGGAAATCATGAAAATATTATCATATTACTTATTAATCTAATAAGCCAAATGAGGGCGCGACATCGATATTAAGGTCAGATAACTGGACATTTTATAATCATGAATAGGATGCATTGGTTGATATATTTTTAACAAAAATAATGCGAGCCGAAAATTTTGATAAACTGTCATGAATGAGGAATTTAAAATACTTAGTTACAATTGACACAGGTATATATAACTCCCCAATCAAAATGCAAGCGAGCATTTTTAGCTGATATTATTCGCAATCAGACCATCCTAAAAAAGGGATATTTTTCAAAAAAAATATGGAATAAACCTACACAAAGAGAATAGTTATTTGACATATCAAATAATGCTAGCGCGCAGAGCGAGCGGAAAATGTTTATATTTAGACCATAAAATATAGTTATTTTACAGAAAGCTATAAAATCTATTTGGAAATCAAACAAATTGAAAACTTAATGTCCGAGAAATTTTGTGTATATTTACTTCAAAACTTGATATTTTAAGCTCAATATAAGTCTATTGAGCAATTTATGTATCTCGTAGATTAGGCAATGCGAGAACAAAGCGTGAGCGAAAATTTAACATAGTGACATGAAATCGTCCACTACCCTCCCATCTTATTTAATTCACTCGTCTTTCTCCTCTTGTTTTTCCTCTTTATTTTCTCTTCTCTTTTCCCTTCTGGTTCTTTCTGGTTCTTTTCCCTCTATTTCCATTTTTTTTCTTTTTTGCTCGTTCCAAATATTGGGAAGGGGGGGCATTTGATATCAAATGCCCCCTCCCTTTCCAAAAAGTGAGGGGACGCGTCGCCCCTGTTTACCTGGGATGTCCACCAATGTATGCAATTTGATTTGAAATCAAAGAAAATGCTATATAGTCTTTGTAGTCGAAGAAAACCCAAATAACACCCCTAAATTCATTTAAAAAAATATATGAACGATAATTTTTATGGAGTATTCGCAAGTTGTCCAATTGTCCTAGTCCTTTAATTTACCACTCGTGACGTTGTCCTAAACGTCTCCGGTTCTGTCCTAATACCATCTGCATGCTGTCCGCACCGAACGCCGACAAATTTATTTAGATAATCTTGTCCTGGGACAGTCCCAGGAATGTCCTACGACAATACGCAGACAGTCCTGGTCGTGTCCTATGACAAGATCATTTGTATAATCTTTTACGGAATTTGGTTGCGGACAGCATGCCGAAATGACAAAAGTAGCTTCCGCAACCCGTCCTGGTCTTGTCCGCGCCCCAGTGGAAAACCGCCTAATACCCCTTTTCCACTAGGGCCAGGACAGCGTCAGGACAAGGCGCGGAATGTCATAATTGCAATCCGCGACCCTTCCGCAACCTGTCCGGACATTCCTGGGAGTGTCCGCAAGCTGTCCTAAACCCTTCCCCGCGTGCGGGAAATCAAAATTTGTCCGCATCCAAATTTTGGTCGAGATGTGTATTAATTTGTGGACAAATTATAAGAAAGTAATGTTATAAAGAGAGCCCCGACTTTGCTATGAACATCTGCAGTCTTTTTAAAGTTACCTTAGTTGAAAAAAATCAAGATCCGAGATAATTTATTATTATGTATAAAAATGCACAAAATCTACTTTCAAAAATTGAATACTACATTACACCGACAAACACACTTTTCTTTAGCCTACATATTTCAACAATCAAATAATGCGAGCGCGAAGCGCTAGCTGAACATTTTTTACATTCAGACCTAAATACTCGGCATTCTAAGCACCTTTCAAAAGCATGAACAGAATAGGGGCATGACTATTCACTTGATGTGAGCGCGAACCGAAACGAAATTCTACATCTCATGTTTTGTAAATCAGGAAAAGGATGGATAATTGAATAAATAGATATTATTCCTACATTAATAATTTGATAATCTGATCTAAAACTGGCAAAAGATTCGTATCTAAATAAACATGCGTGCGTGTGTTTAGATTCGGACCTAGAATCTGGACATTCTAATTACATTCATTATTATAATATCAATAATAAGAGCGCGATGAGCGAGCTAAAGATATTTGATTTTCCGATCTTAAAAAATAAAAATAAGCGCAGTTACGAATTGGATACGGATTGCGCTTAATAAATGATGCGAGTGCGAAGCTCAAGTTTATGTTTTTATCATTACATGTATTTTGAGTTGCGACCGGGACATTTTATGTTTTCATATGACTATGATGAGTATCTTCCTAAGCGAGAGATGAAACTTGTTGATATTCCATTCTGAAAAAAAAGGACAATGACTATAAGGAAATCATGAAAATATTATCATATTACTTGTTATCCTAATAAGCCCAATGAGGGCGCGAAATTTATATTAAGGTCAGATAACTGGAAATTTTGTAATCATGAATAGGATGCATGGGTTGATATATTTTTAACAAAATATGCGAGCGCAAATTGCGAGCCGAAAATTATAATAAACTGTCATGAAAGATGAATTTATAATAATTTGTAACAATTGATACAGGTATACATAACTCCCCAATTAAAATGCTAGCGCGCAGCTTTAGCTGATACTATTCACAATCAGACCAGCCTGTAAAGGGATATTTATCAAAAAATATGGAATACACGAAGAGAATAGTTATTTGACAAAAATAATGCTAGCGCGCAGCGCGAGTGGAAAATTTTCATGTTTAGATCATAAAATATACTTATTTTACAGAAAACTATAAAATCTATTTGTAAATCAAACAAATTGAAAACTTGATGTCCGAGAAATGTTTTGTATATTTAACTTCAAAGCTTGATATTTTAAGCTCAATATAAGTCTAATGAGTAAGTTATGTATCTCATAAATTTAGGCAATGCGAGCACAAAGCGTGTGCGAAAATTTAACATGAAAATCCCTCCCCCCTCATCTTATTTAATTCACTCGTCTTTCTCCTCTTGTTTTTCCTCTTCATTTTCTGTTGGTTCTTTTCCCCTCTTTCCATTTTTCCTTTTTCGCTTGTTCCAAAACGTGGGGAGGTGGATTATTTTTTATCAAATGCCTCCTTCTAAAAAGTGAGGAGACGCGTCGCCCCTGTCCCCTGGGATTTCTACCAACATGACCAATGCATGCAATTTGATTTGAAATAAAAGAAAATCCATAGTCTTTGCAGACGAAAAAACAAAATAACACCCCTAAATTCATTAATTATTCATTCATTATATATGAACGATAATTTTCATGGAGTATTAGCAAGTTGTCCCATTGTCCTAGTCCTTATAATAAAATTTACCACTCGTGACGTTGTCCTAAATGTCTCCGGTTCTGTCCTATTACGATCTGCATGCTGTCCGCACCGAACGCCGACAAATTGATTTAGATAATCTTGTCCTGGGACAGTCCCAGGAATGTCCTACGACAATACGCAGACAGTCTTGGTCGTGTCCTAGGACAAGATCATTTGCATAATCTTTTACGGAATTTGGTTGCGGACAGCATGCCGAAATGACAATAGTTGCTTCCGCAACCCTTCCTGGTCTTGTCCGCGCCCTAGTGGAAAACAGCCTTAAAAGAGGATGTTTTCATGACATTAGTTATCAGTTATCTGATGGCTATACCACAAACTCACCTATCATAAAGATTGATATCCATAGATTATATCTTTTTACAAATTGGTTTAGCATGATTAGTGATACCGAATAAAAATTTCTTACATTTCCTGGAATTGATCGGGATTTATCACATTTAGAGCCGAGGTTAACAACAACATTTAAGGAGAGCAAGGAGATTTAATCCACGATATTGAATCCTTTTCGTAAAACCCGTTATCTATATCGAATTCCAGTAAATGAAAAAATAGCATTTAGTATATCAATAAAACTTTGATTGAGTCAATACTATCATAATAAGCCTTCATATTTCACACTCTGACATTGTATATAGTATATATGTTTTTCTTTCACAGATGTATTCTTGTTGGGTTTTTTTCTACACTTTCATAACTGTGATACACGCCTTTAATCAGTTATAATTAACTTCCCTTTTTGTATAATGAACCACTCTACATTTCCATGGAAACATCTAGTTCCATGGAAACATCTAGTTGCACTCAACTCAATGCCATGACACAATAGCAGACTATCAAAATGCTCTGTCTTTCACGTCGAGTGTAGCTTTCTAATTACAGTAGTATGATGATTATCGATGAAGGTGATGGAGTAAGTGCATGCACTCTTACCAGACGAACTAAACCCCTCAAAAAAAGTTCCGCAACTCAAGTTTGAGTGCTAATAAATTTCTTTGTGTGCCATCATCATATGTAAAAGTGGTATCATTGGAAAGTATGATTATTCCTCTTTACGATCATGTGCCATTTGTAATGCTAGTGTTATCATGGAATACACAGACATGATAAATATGCAGCAATGTAAAAAATGAAATGTTGCAAAATTCGTTGCCATGTCATGTTTGAGTTCTGCAACTCAAACTGCAAGTTTGAGTGCTAATAAATTTCTTAATGTGCCATCATCATATGTAAAAGTGATATCTTTAGAAAGCATGATTATTCTTCTTTACAATCATGTGTCATTTGTAATGCTAGTGTTATCATGAAATACACAGACATGATAATACGCAGCAATGTTAGACATGAAATGTTGCAAAATGCATCGTTTGCAATAGCGAATTTCCAATTGTTTCGAGGATGGACCGAGTGCATTCACTGTCACCTGCATGGTGGAAATTCTATAGAAATGGAGACTCTTGTTGGAAATCAATGCATTTTGCAACTTTTCACTTCTGACTTTTCTCGATGTTCAGGGTGATTGCATATTCCATGATTACATAAACACAGCAAATGGCATGTCATTGTAAAGAAGAATAATTCAGCTTTCCAATGATACCAGTTTCACCTTTTATACTTCATTAACCAAAAAGATATCATCCCCCAAAACTGAGTTGCAAAACTTTTTTTGAGGGGTTTATATAGATGGGGTCGTCAACCATTGCGGCTGGCTATAACTATTAATTTCTGCATAGTCTAATTTTATAAACCACCCTGCTCCTGTACTTACACAGATTTAAAAAAAATTGCAATAGTTGTCTAGTGGTTACGACTCTTGTCTTTCAATCGGAGGGACGTGGCCACGCTTGGGATCGAATCCAATCCATGGCGTGTTTTCCGTCAGCAAGATATTTACCCATATCGTGCTGCACTCGATCCAGGTGAGTGGGAATGGGTATCCGGTAGGAAAAAATTCCTCGAATGCTCGAGCGCCCGATCAAGGTAGCCTTACTAAAGCCGGGATAATAATAACATTATCGTGTTAACAGGCCCCACTGGGAGAACATTTTTCAGAACTGGCTCCCCTAAGTAAAATATGGCATTATATCCGAGTCATTTTCTCAATAGAAGCTGTGACAACACACCTTATCTTCGGGGTAGTGCTCCATTATGTATTCAATATATGAATATATATATATGTATATATATATATATATATATATATATATATATATATATATATATATATATATATATATATATATATATATATATATATATATACATATATACATGGGCGGAAATCCCAGGGGGGACAGGGCGGACGTGTCCCCCCTACTCAAAATAGTAGGGGGACACAATATCAATTTCCTTCCTACTATAGGCGGATCCAATGGGATCTATTGGCGGAGCAAAAAAAGAAAAAGTGAAAGAAAGAAAAAAAAGGAAAAGAGAGGAGAAAAAAGAGAAGGAGTAAGACGTGTGCCTAATAAAAAAAATAAAATGAGGGGAAAAAAAGAATCTTTCGTGCCACTATATAAAATTTTCGCTCGCGCTCCGCGCTCGCACTGTTAGGTGATTCATATAACTTGTTCAATATTTAGCTTAAAATATCAAGTTTGGAAGTCAATATTCAAAACATTTTCACCACGGAAATCAAACTTTCATTAGTTTGTGTGATTTACAAATTGATTTTTATAAAGTGCTCTGTACAAATGTCAGTTTTATGGTCTGAATATTAACATATCTGCTCGTGCTACGCGCTCGCAAATTTTGATTTATCAGGTACCAGTTATTTTCGTGTATGCCATAAAATTTTCAAAAAACCCTTTTCAGGCCTGATTGTCAAAACGTAACAGCTAGCGCTGCAGATAGTCATCATGTTCTTGATGACTGTCCTAAGGATGTCCCGGTCTATGTCAAAACTCAAAGTAATAATGACGAAAAATATCAGCTCTTTATTAAGTGCAATCCATACCCACCTCACCATTTTCCTACAAAGTGCTTGAAATATATTGAGCTGAATTTGACCCTTTTTAGTTCGAAATATCTTTTTAGTTATGTTCGTGCTTCGCACTCGTTTTGATTTCCATGATGAAAGATGTATTTAGAATGCCTAGATTCTTGGATTAAATCTGAAATACGCGCGTGCATAATTATGTTCGCGCTTTGTGCTCGCATTATTAAAGGGATGGTCCGGGCTGGAAGTATGTATAGCTTGAACAGAGAGTAGAATTCACTGAGCAAATGGCGGAAATTTCATCAAAATCGAATACATATATAACAAAGTTATTGAATTTTAAAGCTTAGCAATATTTTGTGAAAACGGTCGTCATGAATATTCATTAGGTGGGCTGATGACGTCACATATCCACTTGTTCTTTTGTATTTTATTATATCAAATTAGGTTTATTCAAATTTTTTCTTCCAAGAACTATTGGATTGACAACTGATTTAGTGCATTAGATATTTATTGATGCAACTTATTTCATTACAAGGAAAACGTATTATTCACACAAGTATGAAATAATGAAAATTATGATTTTGTGTAATAATTAAGCCTGAGTCGAATCGATTTTAAAATCGGTGTTCGATCGATGTCATCGAACACCGGTGCAGATTTTGCAAAATCGGTGCATCGAAAAAAAAAAAAAAATACGTCGGCCGGCCGATTCGTTTGGTTTACACAATCAATCATCAAAATATCAGTAATGTCCAACTTTACTACTACTTACTTGATTTCTATTGCCCCCAAAATGAAACCGAATGAGTAATTATGATGCTATTCACCATTAATTTGAAGTTTATTTCGATCATAGTTCGAGTCTTACTCGTCTGCTCGTGCCGAGATAATTTATGCACGATGAATTCATGAATGGAAGTCATGGCCATCGATCGTGCATGCGCAGTACTGTTCTTTAATCAAACCAGAAAATGGCCGGAAATTGACGCGATCAACGTAAAATAAATCTTGCTTTCATGAACAATATTAAAATCATGACCATAGAACATTATTTAAGCGTAATATTTAACAATAATTTGCATATGATAATCATTAATATGAATTTAGAGCTTGATGTGAAACGTTTGTATTTCGTTTCAATTTTCAATGGCGGACATCTCATGGCGATCGACTTGACTTCTTGAGTCGAGCTAGTGCACTTGTCTAAAAAAAATAATCATCACGTCAGGATTGATTCTCGAACATTGTCTACATGCAAAAACTCTGTTCAAGTTCGTAATATCACCATATAATAACATTTTACATGACAAAACAGAGAAAATTGCGTTTGATATTTTTTCCCATCAATTTGAAGCTAGTTCGTGCCCAACTTTGGGCTCTGATTTCATGAATGGGAAAATATGTCATACGTCATCAAACACGCATGCGCATTGTGCTTATTTTCTCGGAGCTTGGAGGAGACGTCCAGAGATAAAATAGAAATAATCCCAGTATTATTTCTTCCATATGAACATAACATACTTTGCTGACATCGTCAATTTTCTTAGTATGACCATAAAATCTTGTTAAATCGTAATAATTTAGATGAATTTAGGGCTCGATTCGAAACATTCGTATTTATTTTGATCGCATGCTCAATTGCGTCTAAAAAAACTGGATTGTCATTATCAGGATTAATTCTCGAACATCGTCATAACTCATATTCCACAATCTTTCCTCACAATCGTTATATCAGCATTGAATAGCAATTCAAATGACCATCCAGAGAAAATTACGTATTTATTCCCATAAATTTATTTGGAGCTCATTTTGGATCCAACTACACAATCTCAGGCAAGTTACAGCGCTCTCCGTTGATTGCAATTGTTTGCTGGCGCTGACGTCAAGCACGCCTGTCGTTTCGGGAGATCGAGAGTGAGTGTACGGAGCTGCCGACGGGGCTGGTGAATGGACTGCGAATGCTAGTCGACCGAAAATCATTCGGATCGACTCTGCGTGATTCATGTCTTTATTATTGTTTCATTTTAAACTTATATGTTGTCATCTGCAAATATCATTGTTGAAGATATTTTGGGAAGAATTCTGCTTTGGTCCCCGGCCTTTTTTGTGTGTTTTGTGATCATGGAAAATACAAACGAACTTTGCTCTGTCATCTGCTTGTGCAACGCTCACCCGGCCAACGCCAGCGCATACCGTCAGTGCGTAGTGTGCATATGCAAAGCGCATCGCATCGACGCAAAAACAAAAGACTAAATTTTCCCCGCCTTCAATATTCGATGCATCGATGTTCGATCGAATTAGAGCTGTCGAACACCGGTTTTCAAAATAATCGATATGACTCAGGCTTAGTAATAATATAAGAAAACGGAACGTAGAGATGTGACATCACCAGCCACCTATATTCATGACAACTGTTTTCAAAAAATATTGCTGAATTTAAAGTTCAATAACTTTGTTATTTGGTATCCGATTTTGATGAAATTTTCAGCATTTTGCTCAGTGAATTCTACTCTATGTATTAAGATATAAATATTTTCAGTCCGGAGCATCCATTTAATGTACATGAATCCCCTTATTACTCATCATTTTCATGATTTACAAAACATGAACAGAGTGTCTAAATCTGGAATTTTTGCTTGCACTTTGCGCTCTAATCAATTGTTTAGTTTTCACTATTACAACTATTGATTGAAATCTTTAACTTTTTATGTACTAGAAATGTCAAAAATTTTCAGCTCAGGCTTTGCGCTCGCATTATTTGATTGCAGAAATATTAAACGTCTTCATGGCTAAGTGCAAGAAGTCCTTAACCGGTAGGGCCTACCTTTTCAATCAGTTCAAAACGTATGTAAAAATGTTCTGCTCACGCTTTGCGCTCGCATTATTAATGTAAGGAAGATCCCCAATTACTCGTTTTTTCATTATTTACTTAACATGAATTAGTCAGGGGCCTTAGGCCTTAAATTTGAAGTTTTGGGGACAGAGTTTACAAAAGCACCAAACTTTCCCTATGTCACTATTAGGTCAATAGCTTCATTTTTTCCCACAGAACATGGTGTTGAAAATTGCATCTTCATGCAAAAATATGCTAATTTATGCAAATTAGCAGTATTTTATGTATTAAGCCATATGCCAATGGGAATTAATAAAAGTTAATAAAAAGATACCAAACTTTAGGAAAGTCTCTATCAGGTCAATAGCTTTAATTTTTCCCACAGGACATGGTATTGAAAATTGCATCTTCATGCAAAAATATGCTAATTTATGTAAATTAGCAGTAATTTATGCATGAAGCCATATGCCAATGGGAATTAATAAAAGTTAATAAAAAGATACCAAACTTTAGGAAAGTCTCTATCAGGTCAATAGCTTTAATTTTTCCCACAGAACCTGGTGCTGAAAATTGCAACTTTATGCAAAAATATGCTAATTTATGTAAATTAGCAGTAATTTATGCATGAAGCCATGTGCCAATAGGAATTGATTAATAAAAGTAAATAAAGAGATTCCTAACCAAAGAAAGTCTCTTTTAGGTCAATAGCTTTAAATTTCCTTATCAAAATTTCCTTATTGAAATCATGATTTTATGCAAAAATATGTTAATGTATGTAAATTAGCAGTTGATTTATGCATGAATAGTAAAAATTAGTAAAAAGGAATAAAAAGAAACCAAACTTAAAGAAAATCTCTATCAGATCTATAGATTTAATTTCCCTATCAAACGTGCTATTGAAAATCCCAAATTATGCTAATTTTTGTAAATTAGCAATTATTTTATATGTGTAAATTAGTCCCATTCCAGTGGGTTTAACAGTGGAAAAGGGGCCAAACTGTTGAAGTACCTCTATCACTCAGTTCAAATCTTCAATTGTATGCTATTGAAAATCCCGTTTCCATGCAAAAGTGTGTTATATTATGTAAATTAACAATAATTTATGTATGAAGCTGTATTCCATTGACTAATATATATTACATAAAGCATAAAGCCGTATGCCAACCAGAACAGTGGCAAAAATCGAGCCAGAGCGGCCAGAATCGAGCCGAATCCTCCGATTTTCGCCAAATGACGACCTGAATAACGACCCAAATCGAACGATTATGCCTGAACGATTATGCCACAGAATTTTCCGAAAATGTGCCAGATTCTTTCGAAATGGGCTATAATTTACCGATTCGGCAGCTTTTTGGATGCCATTTTTCTAATTTCTGGCCAATTCATCTATATTCTTCTTTGTATTCGAGTAATGATTCGTACGATATGGGGGGGGGGCAAGAGTCGGACCTTTAATTACTCTACGACTGATACGAATCGAATCTTCTCAAAATACCCCAAAATGCCTCTAAAAATCCAACCGAATTCCATCGGAATACATCCCGAATGTGGCCCGAATGGAATTTGTTGTGGTCACATTCGGGAATAGTCTGGAGGGTATTCGGCTGGTTTTGAACATTTCAAAATGAGCTGAATTTTTCAGCGAATGTTCCCGAATTTTCTTGCATTTACGAAGGCAAAACAGAATATTCCTGAAACCACCAGAATACTTGTATATGGATGGATTCGCAGCTGATTCGGTTCCGTTCTAACCCTAGCTTTAAACACCAAAACCAAATTCTCCCGAACAAAGTCGGATCAATTCTGCCCAAAATGGCCTGGATTCGGTACTTATTCATCTCGGATTCGGGGAGCTCCCGGAATCGCTTCGGAAGGATCCGGGACTATTCTGTTCTCCCTCCCTAACGGAAACATTCGTGGAGAGATTCTGCTTGTCTTGAAAATTTTAAAACCAGCCGAATATCCTCCAAAATACTCGAGAATGTGGCCAAGACACATATTTGGATGGAATTCGGTTGAATTAATTTTGGGGAGGCATTTGGACAATTATCTTGGGAAGTCGATAGCTCTGATTCGGGACCTATTCCAGACAGATTCGACTCTGATTCGGCCTAAAATTGATTGGGAGAATTTGGTCTTGGTGTTACCTTAGTTTTAGAGATAGAGATCAATTCATAAGCCAATAAAGAAAAATCACTGAAATTATTCAAGTCACCTTCAATCAAGGGACGACAGAAAAAGAAGGAGGATCAGGTCTCTTTGCTCAAATCTTATGTGTCCCTGTTCTAAAAAAAATGTACATAGTTGTCAGAGGGGCAGACATGGACAGCTTTTTCTGCCATGAGAACCATCCATATACCCTTCTCTTTCTGACAGGGGAAAACTCTACTTGGGAAAGAAATCTGACCTCTTGAATTGCTTTGAAAAGAAAGATGAAATACTGTTTATCTTTTCCATATGATTTCGGGTTTTTTTTAATTGTGAAAGGGGTATGCACAGGATTTATAATTTGCATAAATTTGCATTTTAAACATGATGCTCTCCTCTGGTCGCATGGAAAGTCACCATAATGAATGAATTGTGTAACAGTGTCTCATATGCATAGTGTTGTGCTTATCCCTCGGTTTAAAACCTCAAAATAGGATAGTTGATGAGTTTTACACATATTTGCATAAATTTTGCATAAATTTGCATTAACATTGAAAATTGATTCTTATTCAGGAGCTGTACAGAAATCAATCTAGATTTGATGCCCCGTCAAAATAAATCCCAAATACCCCCACCCCCCGAAAAGAAATAGGCTTCTATAGAAAAGTTTAGGTCTGTACTATACATATACATTAATTCACGGTGAATAGTGTGATGTTGCATAATTTTGCATAAATTAGCCCTATGAAAAAGGATTCCAGTCATTGATATCGAGGCATCCTATCAAGGATTAATGTTTTTGGTACCAGTGACACATGTGGAAAAAAATTGTGATTTTGACAATTCTATATGTCGATATATGGTAATACATGTGTTTTTACATGTGATTTGCATATAATTTGCATAAATTAACCTTAAAAATTGATTCATACTCACCAATTTTATAAAAATCGACCTGCAGTTAAATACTCAGCAAAAGAAAACCCAAATACACACAAATTGGGCATTTGAAAATTATTTTTAGTGAGATATGGTGAATTATGAGTTTTTTGCATAAAATTTGCATAAATTAGCATTTTAAAATAGGGTGCCCTTCACCGATTTCAGGGCACCCTATCTAGAATTAATGCTTTTGATACCAGGGACCCACATGCAAAAAATGGCGCTTTTGTAAATCCTGTCCCCAAAATTTTGCTAAGGCCCCTGACTAAATAGAGTGTCTCGTTTTTAGGTCTAAATCGCGAAATTTTCGGCTCGCGCTTCGCGCTCGCATCAATTGTTAATTTATATACCTATTCTGTTTAAGTCACAAAAACTGCATAGAATTTTCAGTCTTTAGGTAAAAGTGTAAAAACTTTCAGCTCGCCCATGACGCTCGCATTATTTGATTGTTGAAATATGTAACGTCTTCATGGCTAACTGCAAGCAGCAGTTAGGCCTACCTTTTCGATCAGTTCAAAACGTGTATCGCGTTTAGTTGAGTATATCCAAATAGAAATTGCGCAATATAAATTTACAATTATTATAGTATAGTCATGATAGTTGCATAGACATCTTTTTCAGGTTAACAAGCATTGCCTA
Source organism: Lytechinus variegatus (assembly GCF_018143015.1). Lineage (NCBI taxonomy): Eukaryota > Metazoa > Echinodermata > Echinoidea > Temnopleuroida > Toxopneustidae > Lytechinus > Lytechinus variegatus. The sequence goes on along the minus strand of NC_054740.1, from coordinate 43,430,180 downwards.
GAATGTCCCCATTTTAGGGAAACTGTACATAACAATTCCAAAAAAAAAGTTTGCTCGCCCTTCGCATTATGTAAATTATGATATTATATGCTTATGTTGATTTATAAGAGTAAAGCTAAGAAGTAATTATAAGAACTACCACTTAATTCGAAGAAACAAAACAAAAATCATGTTCGAGCGGCCGATCGGGGAAAATATGGCTGAAAAAAATCCACCTTTACTTTTGGGATGATTACCCTTTTTTGCTTGTCAAATTCATTTTCGTCGAAATGACCCTAAATTTTTGGTGAAAACCTTTTACAAGTCAAATTTTCCAGCCCCATGTCCCCCCTACCTTTTGGGATAGATTTCCGCCCCTGCATATATATATATATATATATATATATATATATTACTTTCGGAGGAGGTTTAAAGGGAGCATCACGCCATTTCCACATTTAAAGAACCTGCTTCTCTGTTTCAAAAGAGTAGGGAACATTCAACATTTAATCTCCTCCATTATTAATCCACAGATCATGATCGAAAAACAAATCCAACCACTTAAAGTAACTTTACGGATTAATATTCAGACACTTATATGAAATATTGGTGTCGTTTAACCTCAATTATTCTACTGGAAAGTACACAGTGTCCCAGAGTGTGTGCCGCATTGTGTTCACAGTGTGGAACACGGTGTGAATTCCCCTCCACACTGTTAAATTTGAGCATTTCAATAGTGTAAATCACATATTTACATTGTCGACAATGTGAACGAAACACGCTGTGAACAGTCACACTGTCGAGGTGTCCGCAGTGTGAACATATATCTTAACAGTGTTAATTAAAGCATTTTGACAGTATGATGAATAACATTTTCACGTAGTACTCCATGCAAACACGCTGGGATTACACTGTGTGAAACTATGTTCTTTTTTAAAAATGTATCAATCGATTTCAACCAAATTCGTTCTTGGCCGATATGGATTATCATAACAACTCTCCACTGCATAGCCCTAATACTGAATACGAATTTGTTTGTTTGTTTACATTTGCATAGCAACAGATGGTCAGTTTATGGCCGTTCCCATGGACGCACCAAAGCGACAGCGATATTATTCTCGTCACGAGGCATGAGAGCATAATTAACACCGATAGAGCATCAAGGTCGAAAAATGAATTATACCATTATATTATCATTATAGTTTATTCATAATGGAAAATAGTCCTTGCAATCAATCTCCCAGAGAGATAATATTTCCACATAAAGAGGATTTAAACCTTGCCTTACTTAAAGATGGATAATACATGAAATAAGTATGAATTTATTTTCCTCGTTTTTTCCTTCTCCCCCTCCCTCCTCATGCCCCTCTTTTTGTCGTTCTCTCTCTCCCTCTCTCTCTCTCTCGCTATCTCCCAATCCCCTCTGTCTTTATCTTTATATTTATCTTGACTGCTTCGTAAATTGCCTTCGAGAAGGTTGAAGGAATTATGTCCATCTTGCTTTCGTCAGCCAATGTGTTTATTAATAAAGATATAGTAAGAAAATCGTGAGAGTGAAAATTTTAAAAGGTATGATAACCCACACCAAATTTCAGTGGTACATTTAAAATATCTAAGGAGCCTCGTTATTATTTACCTTTTCTTTGGGTCATCTGAAAAAAAAATAATTTTCTGCATAAAGCTCATCGTACTTGGATCTCATGGCATTTCAAATCTAGATAATCTAAATTTATCATATTCCATCCATCTGGTTAATCTACATGTAGTTGTGCAACAGAAATGTGGATGCTGTCCAGAAAACCTTCAAGGATTTTATACAGCATTTTATTTAATCTACTGTAAAGATGTATATTGAGTATAAATGGTGTGTCAGTTCAGTTGGAAGAGCGCCCGTCTCACAACCGGAAGGTCGGGAAACAAAAGTAAAAGAAAGTAATTGCGGCAAACAATAACATTACCTGAGAAATGTTTAAAATCAGTGTTTACCACCATATTATCATAGATCGAGATTTGGGACATTGAAATCAACTCATCTTTGTCAAATCATGAAATCTTAGCTGAAAACTGATAATTCTGATGATAACTAACACAAAAAAATAATATGTGGTGCAGGGTGATAATATTGATCGGAAATATACCCGACATCAATTTTGTGGAATTCCATGCTAATTTTGCTGATTTCTTAGCATTTAAACAGTTTTCGGCACATATTTTTTATCCATACATACAAACAATTGGGGGTCATTTTATTGGATTCTGTTCTAGCACATTTTGAGATCGATACCACAACTGGGGCCCATTTAATAAAGAGTTACAACTGTTGTTTCTTTGCCATTATGGTAACTACCATGGCAACAGGGCTCAGCAGCGAATCACAATCAAGGTTACCATGGTAGTTGCCATGGTTTATTTCCAATTCGTCTGATGCCAATTGCCCACTCGTATACTATCATTTGGTCTACCATCAGTTCATCCACTCACCACAAGGTCTACTTCATTTCGTATAATGCCATTCTGTCTAATAACAAGTTGGTCCAATAGCCATGTAGTCCATATATCATTTGGTCTAATTGGACTAAGTGTTAAATTGTGCAAAATGAATGAAAATTAAAGGATAATAGACCCACTTGTTAAGAGACGAAATGGTCATAGACGAAATGGTAATAAGACGAGGTGGTGATTGGACCAAATGGTTAATGGATCAAATGGTTCATGGAAGGAATGGCATTAGAAAGTAGACCATGTGGTGCAGGCGCATACAACCGTAATTCCGAAGCTTCGTAATTCCGAAGGTTCAGTTATTCCGAAGGTTCGTATTTCCGAAGGTTCGTAATTCCGAAGGTTCGTTAATCCGAAAACAAAATGAGGTTCGTAATTCCGAAGGTTCGTCAATCCGAAAACGAAATACGGTTCGTTAATCCGAAAACGAAATAAGGTTCGTTAATCCGAAAACGAAATAAGGTTCGTAATTCCGAAGGTTCGTTAATCCGAAAACAAAATAAGGTTCGTTAATCCGAAAATTAAATAAGGTTCGTATTTCCGAAAATGAAAATTATTCATTTTGGTAACAAAAACGGTGTTGTTATTACAAGATTACACGATATTATGCAATAACGATCGATACATGCGTGTGTTGTGGCCAAAAGCATGTATTTCATTAAGAATAGGCGCCCTGATCAAGCATAGGCTAATTTCGATTTTATCTGAGCAATATTATTGCTGCCTAAGCAAATGGTTTAAAGATGCGGGGATCAAGTGTGTTGGTCGCGTGCGAGTAACCATAGATAATAGGATTTGTATTGGAGGGGATGTCATCTTTAATAACAGCTTCTGCTGGTAATAAAAATAAAAATAATACTAATAATGATCCTTGTGAGATGTTGAAAGCGCGAATCGCAAGCTCAAACTAGTAGACATTTCATGTAACAAGACGTGAACATTCTGAGCATTTTTTGTAATCGTGAGAAAAATGTGTATCTTTCTAAAGAATTAACTCGAGGGCGAGCTGTAATTTGTTTATATACTGGTAATCTTTTAAAGACAGCATTTAGTGACTCATGAATAGAATATATATCTCACGAACTAAATAATGAGAGCGCGAACCGCAAGCTTAAAATTTGTGATATTCCACCTGAAAACTGGACATTTTTATACTTTTTTTGTAACCATGAATAGAATGAGTTCCTCACTAAACAATACTTGATACGAGCGAGAAACGTGAGCCAAAATTTTCCGATTTTCCAACCTGAAAACTGGACATTCTAAGCATTCTTGTAAAAAAAATAATAATAGCTGGGAGAACAGTTTTCAGAACTGAAGTGGCTTCCCAGGGTAAATAATATCTATATCATTATTATCATTATTATCATTCTAGGCCTACTAAAGTCTAAGCACGTGATTCGCTCGCAACATCTCACAAGGATGCCCTTTTAACAGTAATTGACCAAAAAGGCGAATTATGCATCTTCAGATTTGATTTCTTTCCCCCAAAACCGCTTGCTACGCTCGCAGAAATAAAACATAAATATATAATTTATCCATCAGTTATCACTTAAAATTTTTTGCTCAATGCAATTACTACAAAACACACAACCTCTTTACACAGATGATAATCTCATGGTGAAAATATACGTTTGCACCAAATTGCCCCTATTGGCCCCTTTTTGGGGGCTTTGCTCCCCCCCAGGAAAATATGTTCCGCCGCCACTGGTTGAAACACGCATCGTCTTCATGGCTAACTGCAAAAATTTCTTAAAATGTCCCCTTTAGATCAGGTTAGAGCTTATATATTTAAAAATTTCTGTTTGTGCTTCTTGTTCGCAGTTATTATCTAAATTTAGTTACATAGGCATCTCGTTTTGAAGATCACAAACATATCAAAAAATATATATATAGCTCGCCCTCGCATTATTTAAAAAGGGTTTATCATCATGTTATTACATATTTACTTTATTTTATAAGTATAAAGCTAATTAATGACTGTTAGGACTACCCTTTCAAAGAAACAAACAAAAATCAACTTTAAGCTGCCGATCGAGGAAAATATGGCTGAAAAAAAATTTGCCCCCCCCCTATTTGACGAAAGTTGGATCCGCCGGGAGGGAGGCAGGGGGCACTTCCCCCCAAATGAAATAAAAAACAGGGAAATTAATATTTTCCAAAATGGGAAAGTTCCTTTTTCAAAAATAAATATGCCGTTTTTCGTGTTTTGCGAAATAAAATACTCTTTTTAAAGTATACAAGTTCAGTTTTCAGGCTGGAATATTGCAAATTTTCAGCTTGCGCTTCGCACTCTCATACGATTGGTGAAATATGCATCCTAAAGAGGTCACTAAATGCTTTCTTTAACAGGTTCCTTTTCTGGTCAGTATGTTTAAGCTCGCGTTTTGCGCTCGTGTTAATTTTTTAGTTAGATGCACATCTGTTTAATGACAGCAGAAATCTGCTCGGATTTTTAAAAACTTATTTTCATTTTTTATTGAAATACCCTAAAGTTTTAGCTTGTGATTCACGCTCGCAACACCTCACAATAATGCCATTTTAAGAATAATTGACCCCAAAAAACGTTTTACAACTTCACTTTTGAATTTGTTTTACCAAGCCGCTCGCTCATTATACTCTCTCCCGAAAAATAAAGCCTAAATATACGTTTTGCCATAATAATAAATCACTTCAAAAAAAGGTTTTTCTCTACTTAATCACTATCAAACACACAATGACTTCAAGCAGATGATAATCTTAAGGTGAAAATATCACCAAAATGTCAATTTTGACGTATGAGTTTCATTTTTTGGCTTTACCCCCAAAACGAAAATTCGTTCGGCCGCCCTTGCCTTCCCATCCTCATAACAATTGAACGGCAACAGTGTCCCCCGCCCCCTCCCACTTGCCTCTGCCTCTGCTTTCCCGGTTTTCATTTTTCGGATTAACGAACCTTATTTTGTTTTCGGATTAACGAACCTTATTTCGTATTCGGATTAACGAACCTTCGGAAAAACGAACCTTATTTTGTTTTCGGATTAACGAACCTTATTTCGTTTTCGGATTATCGAACCTTATTTCGTTTTCGGATTAACGAACCTTATTTCGTTTTCGGATTAACGAACCTTATTTCGTTTTCGGATTAACGAACCTTATTTCGTTTTCGGATTAACGAACCTTATTTCGTTTTCGGATTAACGAACCTTCGGAACAACGAACCTTATTTCGTTTTCGGATTAACGAACCTTCGGAACAACGAATCTTATTTCGTTTTCGGATTATCGAACCTTCGGAATAACGAACCGTCGGAATAACGCCACAAATGTTCGGATTAACGAACCCTTTTTCGTTTTCGGATTAACGAACATCGAGGTATAGGCAATTTACGTGTTTCGGAATTACGAACCTTCGGAATAAAGAACCTTCGGAATTACGAAGTGTAACCGGTGCAGGCGCGTACGCAGGATTTTTGAAAGGGGGGGTTCGAGCTGATTTTTTTTTTTTAAATCTCCCGCCCAGTCTCTAAAAAGTGATGAGCGGGGGAGGTGATGATTTTTTTTTCAGCGCTGCAAATAAGACAATAACATTTATGTGGGGATGGGGTATGTAACAGTGCGGTCATGACCCGCGAGCGAGCAGAAATGTTCTCGTTTTTGCGTTGAAAACATAACCTTTTTGTCAATAGTTTGTTGGTATCATAGTCGATGCTACATGTCCTTCTGCTCGTAAGTCTCATGATATGGCCTTGATCAAGAGACTAGAAACTTAAGAAATTTCATAAATGATTACGAGCGAGCGGAGTGAGCGAGCCGAAATTTTCGCGTTATCCCGTCAAAACATACATTTCTTGTCAATAGTTTGTTAGTAAATCAAGTATTAGTCGATGCTACATGTCCTTCTATTCGTAACACTCATAATACGGCCTTGAACAGGAGACTAGATACTTATGGAATTTCATAAATTATTACGAGCGAGCGGAGCGAGCTAACCGACATTTTAGCGTTTTCCGTCATTTTGGTTTTCATATTGGTAAAACATATTTTGTAAGAAAACGTATGTCTTTGTCTTGGTTCACTTGTATTCATAAGTATACATTATGATAATCATCTATGGCCTTGTTAATGGCGATACCGTGATCATGTCGGCGACATGCGGAAATAAAAGATATAATAAAATGGAGCGAGCGAAGCGAGCGGAAATTTTTTCTGTGTTATTCTGTTCATTATTGCTGTCATATACATTATTGGGTAGGGGAACTGTCCGTAACCAGACCAAGGAGTTATCAGGCGCTTGCCCGATAACTTTTTTGCCAGACCGACCTCTGTGGAGACAAGCAAAAAAAAAAAAAAAAAAAAAGGGGGGTTTGAACCCCCAAACCCCCCCCCCTTGCGTACGCGCCTGATGTGGTGAGTGGACGAGTTGGCAGTAGACGAATTGGCAATATACAGTTGCATAATGGCAAAGCTACAAGAAACGGGCCCTTGGTTCTTATCTTTAAAGCCCTGCATGCGCGTCAGACCAAAGTAGGGACTTGCTGCTACCCTGTAATTTGGCGTTCAACGGACAGAGCCTCGTCGACCTGACGCTGCACATTGGTTGCCGGTCCCTTGATCAATTTGGAAAAATGATTTTTCGGAGTATTTCTTTTTCAGATTTCTATTTCGAACAAATTAAAATGGATTTTTATTTTCGTTATCATATGTATACCACTTGATGTCACTATATTTATATTAAATTGAATTGAACTTCGAAGCACCAAGTGGTGACGAAACAAGTACCATAATGTTTTATTAATCAACTGTAGCCACTTCGATTATGAAATTATTTTACTCCTGCACGCGGCAAATGTGGTACCTGCATGCTTTTGTATTACCCGGCCATAGATCGAACCTATTACCTCCCATTTATAATGCACGCGTTGTACCACGGAGCCACCATCACTGACGTAAATCCTGGGGAATGGGTAGATATATCCCGCTATTACAACTCCCTCCCCAGTCCCCACACACACATCCACACACACTCACACACAATTTCACAGCAGACATGTGTGGGGTTTTTTTTCGAGAAACACCTTTTCGAAAAGTCCTAAAAAGAGAAGGTCTAGGGCGTCGATCCTGGGGGCTGGGGGCGACCAACCCTATGAAAATATTGGGGACAAACATACCGATTTGCCCCCCCCCCCCCTCAAAAATTTTGAAACTTGACGATTATATATGATGGAATGCAAATATATCACGGGCGTAAATCCGTGTGGGATTGGGGGATATATCTCAATCATCTACAATCATCCCCGACTTTTCAAGCCAGAAACGATATTTTTTTAGTCATTAGATTATTATACTAATGTTGATGCGTGGATTCATCTTTAAACACAGTCACAATAGCAACACATTTTGAGATGCTATCCTACCCCACATAAAAGCATGTGAGAATGTGTACCATATTTGTATCGTTTGGAATCGTCTGCACCGTATTTGCATTCTAATACCTTGATCACATTTGCTCTACGGCGGCCGTACGCCAGGTCGAAAACAGCCGTTGTAACATTTTTTGTCCAACTATATGTAGGCGGTTAATAAAACGGCTGTTTTCGACTCGCCGTACGGCCGCCGTAGAGCAAATGTGACCAAGGTATAAAGGGTGGGAATGAGGCCTTTCCTAATATAAAGCGCGCCATTTTACTTTTCACCTTTTATGATGCAAGATGTAAAGGTACCTAGACTTAAAGAGTTAAGTGTGATGGATGCAAAATTTAACTTTTTTAAATTCTTAATGTGTATAGGCGCATTGAATTAGAGAAGGCAACACACATGAAAAAAAAACATTTAAAAAGCCATATAATAATAATAATAATAACTTAAACTTATATAGCGCTTTTCATGACATCATATCAAAGCGCTTTACAAAGTAGAACATACAAAATATACAAGTAAGAAATCATTAAATCAAGGACACTGTAAATGGGGCGATGTTGAAAATGCTTTCTTCATGAGGTACGTTTTTAAATTTGATCGAAATGAAGTGATATTTGGGATGCGACGGAGGGGAGCTGGAAGAATGACATGGAAGAAAAATATTTATTTTTTTTTAGTGTTCCAAAGACGTGGGGTAGAGCTTGAAAAGGACCTATCACCAAAAATTTAAGTTTTTGCTTTTTTGACTGAAAAGAAATTTTTATTTGCGTAACAGAAGGACCTACTTGGAGTATATGCCTGGACCAATTCGGAGAGATATTTTGAAGCATATCCATGAAGAGATTTGAATGTGAGGAGTAGAATTTTTAATTGTATACGGAATTTAATGGGGAGCCAGTGCAATTGTTTAAGAGTAGGGGTTATATGGTCATGTTTTTTAGTGAGGGAAAATAGACGGGCTGCAGAGTTTTGAATTCTCTGCAGCTTAGAAATATACTTTTCTGGAATTCCATGGAGCAGGCTATTGCAACTGTCAAGAAGTGAACTAATAAATGCATGAATGAGGACTTCAGTAGATGACTTTGGGAGATATTTTCGAATTAAATACATGATATGGCAAATGAATTTTTATGCTTGATATAAGAAACATTGAATGATGTCTTAACTTTTTTACCCAGTAAATATCTAAGCAGGTTATAGCTTTGCACCTCCTCGATCCGAAAGGTGTGATTTGTTCACCATTAAAGACCTTAAGCTGCACAATACCAGAAAAATGCAAAGTTGCACCTTTACATGCGGATGCCCCCAAAGTGGATTGGGGCGACACCTTTTAATGATGGAAAGTCATTTATTTTTACTTGTAGTGTACCTAAAAGTTGTTGAATTTTCTTAATTTTTATAACGGTTATTACATTTTATGACAATGATTATAGTAAGAATGGTGTGTTGAAAGATAATCTTTCTGTGTTTAAGAATATATATTTGGTTATTTGTTCGGGTGTCAAAATGATGTATATTTGATACATGCGTAAAGAAATTACGAAAATTTTCTGGAATTTGAGAATTTAAACACCTGTACATAAAATTACATTGCTGAAGTTTATTGATGTCGTTAAATTTCAGCAGTTTCTGGGAATGAAATAAAGATTTATGCTTGAAGCACATGAAATAGGCCTATTTTCTCATTAAAATCACCAATAGAAAGAATTAATCTTTAATAATCAATTGTCGAGAAGCAATGGTTCTCGATTGAAATGTGGATTGTATCAATGTAATCACGCTTGAAGTGGGTCAATGTAAACATTATGATAAATAGATAAGCAAAAAAGTGAAATAAAATAAAAGGTTTTCTCACCATTGAATATATCCCACATGCTATTGAACCAGACCGCGTATTATCGAAACAGCAACAACGTCGCATGACCGCCATCTCTGCTACCAAATTTTCGAGCAATATAGATGTTGAGAAATTATTCACTCCACGAATAAATCCCTTTGTCCTTCTTCAAACTGTGGTTTATTTTTAATGCTTTATGACTACATGTAATTACGAGGAGAAAGCTCCGGTGTCTCGTTCAATTACACAACCAAAAAAAAAAGAAGACAGTTTTCAAGTTTATCCGTAGATGAATCAGAAATTTATATTCTGTTTTTGACGTACGGAAAACACCAGAGTGACTTTGAATCGGAGTTGAAGAAAACCTTGCTATCTCTCGGGCAATACGATATGGTTACCAAGGGAACGAGCGACGCTCTTTCCAGAGTCGACACCGGTGAGCAATGGCATAATACCGGTATATATACCATAAAGAGAGTTCAGTAGATCGTTAGAATTATATAAGCAATAACGGGTCTGCAATTAAATGAAAGTGCAATAGTCATAAATATTCACCTTGCCTAGATACAATGGACTATTAATGAAATATGATTTATTGAAGTGTCTCGAAACACCACACAAACAATATAATAAACCGTCACGCCATTCGTCAATGTTCAATTTATTTAAATTGGGCGGGGGAGGATAGAGCATAACAAAGTTTGTCTGGTATGTGACTATTCTAATAAAATCGAATCATTATTTCAATAAGACACACCCCACCTCATGCTAAATAATTGCGTTGGATATCGTATTGAAAGAGGAATCTATTTCATCGTAGGTTGAAGTCCAAGTTCGAAAGAATGATTTTCAGACATTGCTAACAAATCTTTTCTCAAAGAACTCTTCTTAGTTTCATAGTTGCGAGAATCAGCATAATTCTACCCCTTTCGGCATCTAGCATCATGCAACATGATGCAAGATGATGCAAGGTATCCTTTGATACACTTCGGCATAATTCTAACATGATTTCAATCTTTTTAACTCTTTTCGGTCGATATTTCTTTGGGGGGGTAGGTTGAAAAGAGACACCTGTGCATATTCCGGATTTTTGTTGGGGTGACAGTTTTTTGGGGGGTGTTTTTTTTTTACAAGAACCTTTTTTATCAATTGTCAAGAGGCCAAAGATATCAAAGAATACCCCCCCCCCCTTCCTCCCTCAGTGAAATCCTGGTCCCACCATTTTCCCTATTTGCTTACCATAAAGGATCAGACTGTTACGTTTTTCTCTCTGATCCAAGAATATCCTGTCAATTGATATTTGTTTATATATTAATTTACTCTCAACTCATTATCATCTCATCACACTCATCTTTGTATCTTTTAATGTAATTGATTTTGTATTTATATATTTCTGTCATTATGTTGAAAATTGATATAGATATGAAATGAAATTCATAGCCCTGGAAAGCGGGGGTGCTGGGGTATATTTTCCTGGAAGATGCTGCGAGTGTTATTTTCCATGGGCAGCACCCCTGGAATTCTGGGAGGTGTGGCAAAATTGATAAATATATTTTTTTAAAGACCTTTATTTTGTAGTGAAAGTTTTTTGTTTTGTATTGTTGTTTTTTTATGCTTGTCAAATTTATTGGGACCAAAATGATCATCATTGTGTAGTGAAACCTTTCTATTCTTTGCTTATCAAATTTACTTCAGCACCCCCTGTGTTCACAGGGCCCTGAATGAGTTCAAAAATTCAAATCTCATTCTTATAATCAGTCGTAATTTTTAGCAGTGCTTTAATAATACAACTTTCAAATAACTGTAGTTTTAATGAGCAGCCTGCTTCATTTTATTTGATTTCATGACACATGCAGTCGGATGCTTCAGTAAAATAAAGCTATACCTTAGCCATTACTGATAAACGTTGGGTATTTATGTTGCTTTCTTGACGACACTTTGATCAAGACGCTAAAGAAAGTCTCTGTCCTCCGTGCTGCATTGTCATCTCTGTTGAGGGATTTTGATGATGAATATTTCCGGGTATCTTAGGGAGTTGCCAGTCTTTAAACAAAATTTTGAAAGGATATTCGGTTGCTGAAGAATTTTTTCATCAATGCAATTTCGGGAAGAACGCTACCTGAGGAGTCGACAGTGTTTGAACAACATTCCTCAGGGATCTTCTGGTCTTTGTACTTTGTTGCCAACGTGGCTTGCCCGATTTCTATGGTTGGCAGTTCTAACCAGAAGGTTTCATGGAAACCTTCGTTGTTTGTGTTCTTTAACATTCTTCACAGGGGCCTCTTGTGTTGGGCATGATGAGAAGTCTCACGAACATGAGGAACGGCTAATGTCTGACCAATACTGTTAAATGAGCTTTTCTTCCTATATCTTTCTTGTCTCCTTGTTGGTAGGCTTTGGTGAGGTTTCCAGGCGTTTCATTGAGTTACTTAATGCCTGACCATCATTATGAATGGGAGTCTCTGCTCTAAATACTTTGTAATCATCGTTACAAGGAGACTTTGGGAATGCATGTTTCATGTCTTGTCAAGGAGTAGTTTTGGAAGAGTTTCTTATCCATGCTTTCCTGTCATCAATTGCTTACTGCTTGACTGAAAAAGTACTAACGGAAGGAATGGCCTTTGTTTGACCAAGACAGGATGGATTATGCGGACCTTCGGTTGTTGTGGGTTAGGTAACAGTCATTTTGGGAACTTTAATGTTTCGTCAACTTTCGTGAAGGGGTTTCTGTTCTTATTAAAGTTGTTAGAGGACTTTGGAGCTAGAAGTTTCCTGACATGTTTGACCGACAGATTTGGTAGCACTTCATTCTCAATGCTTTGTTACCTTCTTCACCCTGGTTAGCTGTTACTGAAGAACTTTGGATGATACGGTTTCCTGACGTTTTTGTAAACAACACTTGATGGGAGTTCTGTGTTTTTTATTCTTTTTAAAGGATCATTACCATACTATGTGAAAGGCATGGCTCATATCTTGTCTCAATATCTGGATGCCTTTGAGTTTGGTGAATGTCTTGTCGAGGATGCTGGGACTTCGGGATCTCATACATGAACATAGCTGTAGTTGGTTTGGTGATGAATACCAACTGCTACTGTTAATGGCTCAAGGCAGTCAATGGTTCTTGCTGATGCGATGTAAACTCCATACAGGACTGAGGCAGAACCATTCTTATTTTACCCTGCGTTCACACGAACAACCTCTTAGTAGTCAATTTTAGTACCAAGCATGAGACCAGTTCGTCCTAATTCATCCTCACCGACCTCTTGTCTTCAGTAGCAGGCAGTAATAGCTTCCATTTGGTGGAGGATTTCTTCCATGCTCTGTGGCCTCTCGAGTGGATCCTGCTTTGAGCAACTGTCTGCAAGCACCTGTACCTCTTCCACCTCGATCTTTTTCGCGATGGACTTGAGGAGCACCCCGAAGGAAAAGATGTCGGATGCCACTGAGTATCGTTCCCCATACAGGACAACTTCAGGAGCCAAGAAATAACAACCCTTGCCAGCTCTGTATTCGGCCTTTTTCTCCTCAGAGAATCGCTTTTGGTTGGCATAGGCGATGGTGCTGACCAGTCCGAGATCGATGATTACGGCGTGCCACCGCTGGCTTCGTTTCTCCAACAGGACATTGTTTGACTTCAAGTCGTTATGAAGGAATCCTCTCTCATGTAGCTCCATGATGCCTTTGATGATGTCTTGGCAGACCTTGAACAGGTTGCTCACGTCAAGTCTTGGGTTAGGCATGAAGCGAGTGAGAGCTTGATACAGTGGGTAGGTCTTCCCAGTCGCTCTATCGCCTATGAAATCCATCACAGTACACATGTCTTCATCAATGGTGACCATACCAAGTATCTTGGGGAAGTATGTTGAACCCGACAGCAATTGCTGCAGCAGTGACTCCTTCACGGCCCTTCCCTTCATCAGGTGCCTCTCTTCCTTGACCAAATCTCCGCAATAGCTGGACGGCAAGGTGGGTTTCTTGATGGCGATGTTTTGTCCATCTTTAGCATATCGACCAAGGTAAACCATTCCGTAGGTGCCTTTGCCGAGGATTCGCATGTCGCCAAGATCTCCTGGTAGCTTGTAACCAGTGAAGGGTAGAATGTCTTCCACGTCAAGGACATCACAGCGGATGTTAGGCATTGATGCAATGGCGGCATGATCGACGGTATTCCTCACTTTGTATCGAAACCCACCTCGTTTCTTCCTCAAGCAATTTGTCTTCAGGCTGTATTGTGTAAAATAAGATAATAAAAAATAATAATTTCAAGTTAACATTGAAATTAGATCGATCCCAACTCGTCAAGATACCTTCGAAAAGGAAAATCAAACACATTTTATGAACACCATGCGCAGCAATATCTTCAAAAATAACTCTAGGGTATGAGACGGTCCCCCTTCCCCTCCATTCCAAAAAAGTTTTTGTTGCCCCCCCCCCCTTTTATTTTAATTGCTCGATGACTATTGTGGTAAGAACATATTTGCGATCAATTGCAAATTTCAGAAGCAAATTTACGAGTTATGGATCAATTTTAACAAAAGTAAATCAATCTATATTTTTAAGAAGAAGCAGACCATCAATCAATCAATCACATATTTGCAATGAAAAGCATGACTTTCAATTGATTTTTCAACTTAAAATTGACTTGCGATCAGTTGCAAATTTCTTGCAACGCCCCAATAATTTTTTTTTTTTTTTTGCAAAAGGTGAAAGTATCCTACATTTCAACGAGATCCCGGAGACGTTGAATCAGGGTCTCCTTTCTGGTGTTGTCAAGCTTTAGGAGCTTGATGTTGTTCTGGAGCTCTCTCCTGGAAGCCTTCTGCCTCTCCACACGATCTTTCTCCATCCTCTCCGACTGCTGGAGCTGCTCCATCCGGTCTGCCATCAGGGTGAGCTTGGCTTCCAGAAGACTGTGCATGGGAGGAGTGATGGTAAAGAAAGGGGTGTAAACGCAGTCACTTGCGTAGTCGTGCATGTAGGTAATATTGTCATTGATGGATCGCACATGTAAAGGTTAGATTAAAAATATCATGCACATAAAGAGAAAGGAGATATAGTTACAAAGAAAGAGAGGGGAGAGAGAGCGGGGAGCGAAAGAAGGGATGGGAAGGGTGAGAAAAGGATGGAAGAGAGAGGGGAGGCAGAGGAGGCAAGAAAGAGGGGTAAGAGAAAGAGGGAGGGAGGGAGAGAAAGAGTCGGAAGAAACAGGTGCATCGATATAGGTTTAGCTAATATAACGATTAAAAAAGAAGAGGAAGATGGATTTAATTCGAAAATAGGATTTTGAGATCATTATTGATATGAATATGGATCTTAAAACAATTGCCCTCTTATATTGCGTAAAAATAGCATCATCATTGAAAAAAAGATATGCAGTAGAAAGTAGTTAATTATATCGTAAGACTGAGTCTTGAGATCACACAGCATGCTAATCAATAATGTTGTTTTTGTATTACAGGGCATCAAAAGAAAGACTCATTAGCCACTGTCTTCAACTCACCTAATGGTGGCGCTCTTCTTTGCGAGATCACACTGCATCTCCTCTAGATTAGCTTTTGACACCTGCCAAGCGAAATCAATTTATATTTTTTATCACTTATTTAGAGATTATTGATATTAATTGGCCTATCAGTCGTTTAATATACAAGGGTAAATCATAACATTTTAAAAGAAAATATGAAATTCATCATGGCTTAAATTTCGTTATTGACACGAATAATGAGAAAAGTTTTCACAACATTCAAAATTTATGTTGATTGAATTATTTTTTCTTTCTTTTAGGAAGAAGAGATTTAGAATATACCCAAATAAAAGTGATTGGTGGAAATTTCATTTTGGACTTTGTTTGAATTCGAAAATTTCATTTCCGATTGACATTGATTTATATTAATTTAAAAATGAATAGAAGATAATATTATAATAAAAAAATTAGTCTTTAGGATTCTATGTAATCCATAACTCGATTGGCCGTAATGCAATCGATCAAGACACATTTTTAAGCCATACAACTCAGAGTGTTCTTCGTATCATTTATGTTGCTGCTGTTGTTGTTATTTGACTGTAATCGTCACTTTCTTCTTTTTGTTTCTTCTTTTTGATCCTTTTCTCCTTCTTCTTCTTCTCCTCTTCTCTTCCTTTTTCTTTTCCTCCTTTCCTTCTTCTTTTATGCATCTTCTTATTTTCCTCTCCTTCTTCTTTTTTTCTTCTTCTCCTTTTTTTCTTTTTCTTCTTCTTATATTCTTCTTCTTCCTCCTCTTCTGCTTCTTCTTCCTCCTTTCATCCTCTTCTTCCTCTTATTTTGATTGTTCTCCCAATTCTTGATCTCATACCCTCTTTCTTCTTTTCTCAAGCTCAACCCTATAAAACAGCTGGCCGCATGAACAAAAGAAATATATATATACATGTATATAAATTCTTACTAGGATGTCTTTGACCTATCATACCTGCTGTTCTGGCGCCCTTCTCCACCATCTCCTCAGACGAAGTTTCTTCTTCCCTTTCTTCTTTGACTCAGCAGCAAGGAGCTGAAGTTCCTCAAGAGAAGACATCAAAGACTCCATCTGGGTTCTGAGATCCTGATAGTCAATCACATTAATAAAAGAGTCCGTGAATAAGACGGTCTGAACATTACATTTCATTCTAAATCAATAGATTGGGGAAATATAATGTCATTTACTGCATAATAATAATGATGATATAGGATTAATTTCTTGTAGGCTCTTCACCCTTTTTCACAAGTGCAATTAAGAAAAGTATTGTGAATGTTGCTCTTCCATTTAGCTTTGGGTAGAAAGAGAACATGCATGTTTGCTGGGTATTTTTGTTTTACCCATATTGGGCTAATTGAATGGATCCTAGATAAAGAAGACAATCTGTTTGTTATGATCTGTATTATGACCTCTTCCTAAGTATTTTTTTTCTCTTTTCATATCTCCTCTTTCTCTTTTTTTCATCCTTTTCTATCTCTTCCTCCTTCTCTTTATCTCTCTTTCCCTCCCTCCATCATTCTCTCCAAATCTTTCTCTATCTCACCATCTATCTCTTTCTCCTTCTCTCTCTGTATTTTATTGTTCCTTCGTCCCAGTTCTTTCTACTTTTACTCTTCTCTTTCCAACGCGTATGCGTTGCAATGTGACTTATTATTATCATTATTGAATTCGAATAATCAGCGACTATCTGTAATGTTTCAGTAGAACTAAATAAGTATACAAAACTCTCTGTATATAAAACTGTATTCTAATTATTTACCCATTGTTACCCACCTCCATTTCTCCTTATACTCTGAATACGTCACTTATTCAAAATCTCGATATCCTCAAGTCAAATTTATCCAATCGAATTCACTTACATCATAAATCCTTCCAATCGGCTTTCTCGTATACTATATCTTAAGCAAATTTTGAAACTTCTGCAATTACTTATATTTGAAAATATTCTGTTGATTCATATTAACCCCCAAAGTATTAATGATAGTATATTTTTTCATGATGTGTATTTCTATAATTCTATATTTTGATACTGTAATGTTTTATGCTGTACAATTCACCTCTTGCTGCGAACAGTCTTTGAATAAAATACCATTATTAAAAAAAATATTACAAAATATTTGGTATCTTTTTACCCAACCAACATGCATGTACCCATTTTACCCAATATTAGATAAACCTTCTTTAGAGTGTTAGGAACTCCCCCCCCCCATGTCATTATGTCAAATAAATTCATTTTTGATGTAAATAGGGTTTTTTATACTAAAAAAAAATAAAGTAAATCTTCACTCTCCTTCGGTTGCTGTGATAGAACCAGAACCTTAATGAACATTATACCAAAGATTGCATAAGAAACAACCAATGACGTTGTAATCATATAGGTGCTGAACTAACTACAACAACTGAACATCAAATAAAAATAGCCGTGTTTGTCATGTACCTTGATCTCTTTGTTCTTGGCCGTGATCGAATCACGGGCAGCTAGCCGATGTCGCTCACGATCTCGAAGTTCTTCCTGGAGGTCAATGAATGACCGTCTGAGTCGGGAAACGACATCGACGTGGGTGATCTCGGGTGCGAAGTCGAGCCCGACATCGGCAGCGAGACACTAAATGAGCAAGACATAACAAAGAAATTCAGTTACGAACATTTGTTTGAATGTATTGATTAAAATTATCGTCTGTTCTTTTATAATTCTAATTATAATTGATTATATTTTGTCAATGATAGCACAGAAGTACTATCAAAGAAAATTATAGATCCATAATTCATTTAAAAAAACGAATTCAAATAATATTTGATTTTTTAAATAAAAGAGAATAAAAAATACTATTTCATGTACGGAAAGTAACAAAATCTTATTCCGAAATAAGACAGAAAGTATTAAAATAGTTTCTATATGATTAGACACAAATTATTTGAATTTTTCTCCATAATCCGACAACGTACAATATATTTAAGTATTATTCCATAATCAGACAAAGAGTATAAAAATATGTTTATGTGTATCGTATGTTGTTTTGTTGCATTAACCAACACAATCATTTCATATCAATAAAGTCAATTAATGGAGAAATATACCTTGATATTCTGTGCCTGTGTTTCCAAATCCACCTCAAGCTGTTGAAGTCGATCATTGGCTTTCTGGATAAATTTAAACAAAAGCAAGATTTGCGTATAGAGATAATTATCATAAAATAATTGCTTCCATATGGACTTGAATCTATTACAATTCTGACAGTTCCGTCAATTAACTATCAATTATGAGTACAGAAATGAATATATTTAAATCAATAATAATTAGGATTTGAAAATACGTGTAGGCTTACAGTAATATTAAATTGAATAGAAGCAGGTAATATAAATAGCATAACAACATGTAACATTTGTGGGGAAGTTGAAACCATTTTTCATTTCATACTGAATTGTAAACATGTTCGACTATTTTGAAAGATTATGTTGTTTTTATATATATTTTCAAGATTATTATTTCTATAGACGAATAATTGTTTATTAGATTTTATGATGTGCAAAACTTTAGTTATGTTATGTGTAATCTTTTTTTGTATTATTGCTCAATTTGTTATTTATCGAAATTATAAAAAAAGATAAAGGTAAAAATATATATAATGCAAATACTTTATGGGTTGAATTCGATCTTATCATGATTGCTTATTTACAAAATTATTTTATGTAAAAAAGCAAGTTTAGACATTTGAAGCAAAAATGTGATATAAGAAAATCATTCGTTGTTAAATTAAGTTTGATTTTGTTGTGTGTGTATGTATGTATATGTTATTGTGAATGAATACCTCGATTTGAGGACAAAAGGGGAAAAAATTCATATACATGTAAATATTAATGATTAAAAAAAAAACATTTCTTGAAATATTAATGTGAAAATTCACGCTGACGCCAAGTTTTTTTAATTTTCCATAATTATACGTGACTGGGAACCAACCTACTATGTTTACTTATTTAATTTATTCATCTCTACATTTTATTTCGGTTCATCTTCCTGCATTCATAAGAACCAGCATGGATTTCGGGTAAGATTTTTCCTTTGATATGAAATATATTGTGTCCCATTCATTGGACAAAGTATGGCATATTTTGATTGCGGCAGTTGTAAGGATGACAGTCTTACCTTTCGGTCTAGGTCCAGTTCATCGTTCTGAGCTTGGACCTGGTCCCAAGCTTGTCTGAGGCTCTCGGCCAGGACCTGGGGGGTCTTGGACCTGGAACCTGAGATCAACCTGATCGGATCAACGAGGGCCTGAGGAACAAGTAGGGTTCAAACGAAAAGCGGGAGAAATAAAAACTCATTTATTAGACATTCAAAGCCCCATATTTCCTCATGAAATTTAGATAACTTGTGGAATTAAGATAGAAGTGACGATGGTGATAGGAAGAGAGGTGTAAATACAACGGAACAGTTTTTGAGATTAGAAGGTAAAAATTGAAAAGGACTTTATACAGATTTTTTTATTTTGACAAGAGCTCACCTAGTTAACAATAATCCATAAAAGCATTTCCAATTATTTGAAAGAAGGATAAAAGACCATTATAGATTAAATGTCTTGCACACGGGCACAGGTGCCTGAGCCGAACATCGAACCCCGGGCCCTCCATGTATAGCCAGGCGCCTATAGACCACTCGGTCACGGCATCTCCACTGCACCATTAAAACGATTATTGCTGTTTATTGTTTTCATCATTGTCATCAATATGAAAAAAAACTCATACATGTTGGAAAATTCTGAGTCAAATAAAAAAATACAACTTTTCCTACTCATAATATTGAGATGATTTTTGATGTGGTAGACCTACAATTAAAAGGAGCCCCAAAAGATGACTAGCGCCTATATGTTGTTTTTATTATTTCAAATCGAATATATAATAGACCGACACCTAGTCATATTTTACCATGTTACTAAGTAAGAATTTTAGTCCTGATTATTCAATGTCCTGCTGGTTTTATGTAGACTTAATTATCATTATCAGTTACGATGCATTCCAATTTCACCTCGATTTGGTCAGCCATCTTGTTTTTCATGGTTGTATATCTTCGTTTCCAGGTGGTTCTTGCCTCGGAGAGCGAGTCACTGAGGGCCTTACGGGCCTCAAGGAGTTTCTCAGCCGCACCTTCGGGCGAAGATTCTTCTGTCGCCTCCGAGATAGAACAGGCAGCTTTGATCAGGGTCTAAAAATATATATATTTTTTAAATCCCAAAATGAATTCTTTTACAGAATAACTTAGTAAAGATTAAGAATGAAAACGAAAAATTGATGATTTTGAAAGGATGGTTTACGCATTCGGTATTATTAACCATTAGCTTGTTTCCCCGTCAAATATAACGAACATTATTTTTAGATAAACAATTCGAAAACAATATACATTTACAACACTAATTGTGTTTGGATTTTCAAATATTTATTATTCATGATTGTTGTTTGATAATGATCTATTTGATTGTCCAATATTCAATTCTAAGCAAAGGACTTCTGTACCTTATAGTATAGTATGAAATGTAGTTTGAAATGTTATTTGTTATTTTTATTTTTTGCTCTTTTTTTCACTCATTTCTTTGTTTGTTTGTTTGTTTGTTTATTTATTTATTTACTTGTTTTAGGGTGAGCTCTTTTTTCAGATTACTATACTTATTGAGTTAGTTTTTTTATCATTACAAATTTTATATCGAACAAGTACATATCGTCTTCTGGATGTTATTTGAAAAGGGGAGAAATTGTTTACTGATGAAAAACATACCTTGACATGGGCCTGAGCCGTAGACTTTTGTTCAGCCGTCTGTCGAAGCTCTTCTTTGAGACTGTCGGCCTCTGCCTCTTTTTGCTGCCATCGTTCCTGGAGAGTCTTTGCCAAGGCTTCGGGGGAGCTGTCGGCAGGAATCCCGGTGAGTTTTTGGACAATTTGCAGAAGAGGGCTGAAATGCTAAAAGGATTCACCGAAAAGCAAACGTTCATATGCATGAAAAGACTAATAAATACCCTTTAATAGTGTTTATTGGGTTTATTTTGCAATTTGCCATGTCATTGTAAACTACATTATATTACATAATGATAGCAATTCCATAAAGTACAATAGCAAAGGCTATTTGAACACACATGAAGCAATGAATAAATACATTAATAAAATAAGTAAATAAATTAATAGAAATCAAGTTTGATAATAATGATAACAGTGAATATTAGTAAAATCATTTCAAGCCATGTATACGATCATAAATAAGATTATTTTTGTCTTTCCTAGTTTTCTTCGTCATGAAGTGAAAGCAAAGAAAAAGAAATCATCATGGTCAACATAAAAATATTGAGTAGAGTACCTGCCTAAGATATTCAACTTTGGCCTATCATTGTAGGCATATGCTCATGTAGTCATATCCCATGCCATCTCAAGTCATATAGGGGTAAAATCAATCAAATATATATACCTTCTGCAGAAATATATTGCTCTGAAACTCAGCATCTCCGGACTGGGTTGGCGGTTCGACCCCCGATGTTGATGTTCTCTGGGTTGCCTTCTCGAGACTAGCCATTGCTACTTTCTCCGGAGTCTGAGTTTCTGCATCTCCAAGTTGGGACGGATGCTCAACCTCAAAATTCTGAGTCTGAGGCCGAGCCTCGGTTGAATCCAAATCAGAATGAGTCTGCCCTTCCACAGGCTCATGAGCGAGAGTCTCTGTGATGAGTTCAGGCTTTGTCTCATTCTGAAGGCAGTCTCCAACTGTGGTAAGTTGAGCAACGGTCCCATCCATGAGACCGATGCTGCTACAGGCAGATGGCTCAATGGGTGATTGAGACAGTTCTTCCACAGGCTCATGAGTGACTAGAGTCTCTGTGTTGAGATCGGACTTTGTCTCATCTGGAATAACAATGCCATGTGCAGCGGTCTTGGTCTTGAGAATGATGCTGCCACTCTCTTTTGAATCCTTATCAGACTGAGTCTGTCCTTCCACAGGCTCGTTATTAAGAGTCTCTGTGTTGAGTCTATTCCGGTAAAGGGACTCGACAATCTCGATCTTCTGAGTGAAAGTTCCTGATGGATCCATGGTTGATCGTCAGTCTGAGTCTGTAAGTCTCTATCTAGTCAGGTAGATTTGAGACAGCTTCCGTCCCAAGGATTCAGTGATACCACCCGAAAATTTCCTGAAATCAAAGGGACATGAAAATATTGTGAAATGGCATGGAAGAAGACACAGAAGAAGATTTGAACGAATACATTATTTATAGCAGTGGCGTAATGAGCCAAAATTTTGAGGGGTCTAGATGATATGACGTATTTTGTCCCAAAAAAATAATAAGTTGCGAGTGAAGCGAGCGAGCAAAAATTTCGACGGTTTTATTTTAATATCCCCTTTTTGTTATAGATTTTGCCATAATATTTAGAAACTGATATATTTCATCCCTCTCTCTTTCCTTTTCATTTTTCTTAGTCATAAAAAATTTTGGGGGGACCCCCCCCCATCATGTTGCACCCACAAATGTAATAACGCCCACAAATGTAATAACACTTTACCAACAAATGTAATAACGCCCACAAATGTAATAACACTTTACCCACAAATGTAATAATTTTTGATCGCCCACAAATGTAATAATGACTTTACCCACAAATGTAATAAATTTGAAGGGATTTTTGGCGAATCCGTTCTAAACTAAAATCCTATAGTAATGCGTTCATATAGCACAAAAGTGCAAAGTCTTTTTTCAGACCGGGTTAATAAAACATCAAAGTACAAGTCCAAAGTCTTTCTTCCAGACCCGGTTGTTTCAAAAATTATAATAAAAGTCCAAAGTCTTTTTTTCCAGACCCGGTTGTTTAAAAAATTGTGATATAAGTCCAAAGTCTTTTTTCCAGACCCGGTTGTTTCAAAAATTATAATATAAATCCAAAGTCTTTTTTCCAGACCCGGTTGTTTCAAGAATTTTAATAAGTCCAAAGTCTTTTTCCTGACCCAGTTATTTCAAAATTTATAATATAAGTCCAAACTAAGATACGATGATACTCCTGTGGAAAAAATGGGAATCGAGCTTAGTCTTTTCTCCAGACCCAGTTAATTAAAACTGGTGGAATTAATGTCTTTGTTGTTGTTTCAACTTATACGGTGTATATTGCGAATATATGCACTAAGAGTAAATTGAGAATCAAGCGTAGTCTTTTCTCCAGACCCGGTTACCTGTTATTTAAACATTATGAATAACAGTTTAAAAACAGTATAAAGACCCCATAATCTTATTAATGCTGGATATAGCGTAGTCTTTCAACCCCTACAAAACATTGTAATAACGCGTGGGTAAAGCAGACATCCCTTCTCCAGACTTGGTTACTATTTGAAAAATAAAATAGTTTTTACAAATATTCTAAAACGAATACCCAATAATCTAATTACTGTGGAACAACATGAAGACCGATTGTCGAAGATCGACTTTCCTCCAGACACAATTATTTCAGGAATAAAAAATCAATAAAACTCAACCCCCAACAACGAATCTAAGAACCAACAATCCTCCAAATTAAGACCATGCATGTAGAAAAGCACATGTTTAGAGCGTTGTCTTTATTCCAGACCCGGTGATTTAAAAATGATTTAAACAATCCTAAAAACAAAAGACTCATATTCTTATTCTTGTGGAATAACACGAGTATTATGCTTAGTCTTTCGTCTGGACCCGGTTATTTAAAAGACAAAGAAATATTGAAAAAAAAAATGACAGCTGAGACCAATCTTCAAAATTAAACCCACTTAAAATGCTTGGACTTAGAGTGATGTCTTTACCCCTCACCGACGTATATAATAACTTTTGAAACGACCGGGTCTGAAAAAAAGACTTTGGACTTGCATTATAATTTTTGAATTAACCGGGTCTGGAAAAAAGACTTTGGACGTATATTATAATTTTGAAACAACCGGGTCTGGTAAAAAGACTTTGGACGTATATAATAATTTTGAAAAACCGGGTCTGGAAAAAGACTTGGACTTGTACTGTAAGATTCATTAACCGGGTCTGGAAAAAAGACTTTGAACTTTTGTGCTATATGAACGCATTACTATAGGATATTAGTTTCGAACGAATTCGCCAAAAATCACTTCAAATTTATTACATTTGTCATTATCACATTTGTGGGTAAAGTGTCTTATTACATTTGTGGGCGTTATTACATTTGTGGGTTAAGTGTTATTACATTTGTGGGCGATCAAAAATCATTACATTTGTGGGTAAACTGTTATTACATTTGTGGGCGTTATTACATTTGTAGGTAAGTGTTATTACATTTGTGGGCGTTATTACATTTGTGGGTTAAGTGTTATTACATTTGTGGGCGATCAAAAATCATTACATTTGTGGGTAAACTGTTATTACATTTGTGGGCGTTATTACATTTGTAGGTAAAGTGTTATTACATTTGTGGGCGTTATTACATTTGTGGGCGATTATTACATTTGTGGGTGTAACACCCCCCCCCCCCCCCCATCCGATGGCCCCTAATCAGTAATTTGCACCTAGTGCCGCTAAACGGTTACACTTCGTATTTCCGAAGCTTCGTAATTCCGAAGGTTCTTTATTCCGAAGGTTCGTAATTCCGAAACACGTAAATTGCCTATACCTCGATGTTCGTTAATCCGAAAACGAAAAAGGGTTCGTTAATCCGAACATTTGTGGCGTAATTCCGACGATTCGTTATTCCGAAGGTTCGATAATCCGAAAACGAAATAAGGTTCGTTGTTCCGAAGGTTCGTTAATCCGAAAACGAAATAAGGTTCGTTGTTCCGAAGGTTCGTTAATCCGAAAACGAAAAAAGGTTCGTTATTCCGAAGGTTCGTTGATCCGAAAACGAAATGAGGTTCGTTTTTCCGAAGGTTCGTTAATCCGAAAACGAAATAAGGTTCGTTAATCCGAAAACAAAATAAGGTTCGTTTTTCCGAAGGTTCGTTAATCCGAAAACGAAATAAGGTTCGTTAATCCGAAAACAAAATAAGGTTCGTTAATCCGAAAAATGAAAACCGGGAAAGCAGAGGCAAGGGGAGGGGGCGGGGGACACTGTTGCCGTTCAATTATCATATGAGGATGGGAAGGCAAGGGCGGCCGAACGAATTTTCGTTGGGGGTAAAGCCAAAAAATGAAACTCATACGTCAAAATTGGGACTGTGGTGATATTTTCACCTTAAGATTATCATCTGCTTGAAGTCATTGTCTGTTTGATAGTGATTAAGTAGAGAATAACTTTTTGAAGTGACTTCTTATTATGGCAAAATGTATATTTAGGCTTTATTTTTCGGGAGAGAGTATAATGAGCGAGCGGCTTGGTAAAACAAATTCAAAGGTGAAGTTGTATAACGTTTTTTGTGGTCAGTTATTCTTAAAATGGCAATATTGCGAGGTGTTGCGAGCGTGAATTACAAGCTAAACTTTAGGTTATTTCAATAAAAAATGAAAATTAGTTTTTAAAAATCCGAGCAGATTTCTGCTGTCATTAAAAAGATGTGCATCTAACTAAAGAATTAACACGAGCGCAAAACGCGCGCTTAAACATACTGACCGGAAAAGGAACCTGTTAAAGAAAGCATTTAGTGACCTCTTTAGGATGCATATTTCACCAATCGAATGAGAGTGCGAAGCGCAAGCTGAAATTTTTCAATATTCCAGCCTGAAAACTTAACTTAACTTGTATACTTTAAAAAGAGTATTTTATTTCGAAAAAAACATGAAAAACGGCATATTTGTTTTTGAAAAAGGGACTTTCCCATTTTGGAAAATATTAATTCCCCTGTTTTATATTCCATTTTGATGCCCCCTGCCTCCCTCCCGGCGGATCCAACTTTCGTCAAATAGAGGGTGGGTGGAATTTTTTTTAGCCATATTTTCCTTGATCGGCAGTTTAAAGTTGATTTTTGTTTGTTTCTTTGAAAGGGTAGTCCTAACAGTCAATAATTAGCTTTATCCTTATAAAATAAAGTAAATATGTAATAACATGATAAACCCTTTTTAAATAATGCGAGCGCGAGCTATATTTTTGTTATGATGGGCAATATATTTGTGATCTTCAAAGCGAGATGCCTATGTAACTAAATTTAGATAATAGCTGCTAGCAAGAAGCGCGAACAGAATTTTTAAATATATAAGCTCTGATCTGATCTAAAGGGGACATTTTAAGAACTTTTTGCAGTTAGCCATGAAGACGATCGTGTTTTAGCCAATGGCGGCGGAACGTATTTTTTTTTGGGGGGGGGCAAAGTAAAAAAAAAGGGGGCCAATAGGGGCAATTTGGTGCAAACTGATATTTTCACCATTAGATTATCATCTGTGTAAAGAGGTTGTGTGTTTTTGTAGTAACTAAAATGAGCACAATTTTTTAAGTGATCACTAAACATGCTAAAGTTATATATTTACGTTTCATTTCTGCGAGCGTAGAGAGCAAGCGGTTTGGGGGAAAAAGTCAAATCTGAAGATGTAAAATTCACCTTTTTGGTCAATACTGTAAAGGGCATCCTTGTGAGATGTTGCGAGCGAATCACGTGCTCAAACTTTTGGAAATTTCATGTGGGCCTAGAATGATGATATTGATAAAGATATCATTTACCCAGGGAAGCCACTTCAGTTCTGAAAACTATTCTCCCAGCTATTATTATTTTTTTTACAAGAATGCTATAGAATGTCCAGTTTTCAGGTTGGAAAATCGGAAAAATTTGGCTCACGTTTCTCGCTCGCATCAAGTATTGTTTATTGAGGAACTCATTCTATTCCTGGTTACAAAAAAGAAGTATGAAATGTCCAGTTTTCAGGTTGGAATATCACAAATTTTAAGCTTGCGGTTCGCGCTCTCATTATTTAGTTCGTGAGATATATATTCTATTCATGAGTCACTAAATGCAGTCCTTAAAAGATTACTTTCTGAAGCCTGTTGCATAAAACTTTTTACCTGAGAAAACTCCGGTAAAAACTGAAAACTAAGGTTAGTCTGATTTCCGCCAATTACTTTAGCACAGGGCAAAAACTCCTGTAAAAACAACCTGAGTTTTCTCAGGTAAAAAGTTTCATGCAACGGGCCCCAGGTCAGTATATAAACAAATTACAACTCGCCCTCGCATTAATTCTTTAGAAAGATACACATCTTTCTCACGATTACAAAAAATGCTCCGAATGCTCACTTCACGTCTTGTTACATGAAATGTCTACTAGTTTCAGCTTGCGATTCGCGCTTTCAACATCTCACAAGGATCATTATTAGTATTATTTTTATTTTTATTACCAGCAGAAGCTGTTATTAAAAATGACATCCCCTCCAATACAAATCCTATTATCTAGAGGTTGCTCGCACGCTTCCAACACACTTGATCCCCTGCATCTTTAATTAAACCATTTGCTTATAGGCAGCAATTGCTCAGATAAAATCGAAATTAGCCTATGCTTGATCAGGGCGCCATTCTTAATGAAATACATGCTTTGGCCCCAACACACATCATCGATCGTTATTACTATCATTGCATAATATCGTGTAATCTTGTAATGACAACATCGTTTTTGTTACCAAAATGAATTATTTTCGTTTTCGAAAATACGAACCTTATTTAATTTTCGGATTAACGAACCTTATTTCGTTTTCGGATTAACGAACCTTATTTCGTTTTCGGATTAACGAACCTTATTTCGTTTTCGGATTAACGAACCTTCGGAATTACGAACCTTATTTCGTTTTCGGATTAACGAACCTTCGGAATTACGAACCTTATTTTGTTTTCGGATTAACGAACCTTCGGAATTACGAACCTTATTTCGTTTTCGGATTAACGAACCTTCGGAATTACGAACCTTATTTCGTTTTCGGATTGACGAACCTTCGGAATTACGAACCTTCGGAATTACGAACCTTCGGAAATACGAACCTTCGGAATAACCGAACCTTCGGAATTACGAAGCTTCGGAATTACGAATGTATGCGCCGCTAAACTACAAGTATGCACTGAGCATTATGAGGATAATCACTGTAATCTATATTGAATAATAATTATGATAAAAATTACTTTACTTAAATCTGTTTTTTATGCATGTAAGGTTGATCTTTTACTGACAGGTTTTTAATAAGTTTTGAGATCAATAACTAACAGTAATCTGCAATTCAGACTTCAGAAATACTTCTTTTTTTTAATACAAACACGTTCAACTTAGCATTATGTGCCAATCCAGGTATTTTGCTGACTCAACGATACAGATACAGAACACACATATTCGTACTTTTGTCAGCCATCAAACCTACAAGGGATATTAAGTTTTCATTGAATAACATGACATCAAAATCAAACGAAACACTCAATACCATCATAGTTAAAAAGTGAAAAAATAAGGATAAAAAACTTTTAATTACCTGAATGGAAAGTTTTAACTGTTAGAAATATATGGCAGGTTGTATCACTTCCGGAATCGCTTGAAAAAGGCGTAAAAGCGGTGGGAATTCTCGAAAAATCACCAGAATAGCAACACGAATGCAACTAATTAAAGAGATAAGACAAGAATGGCGTATGTTTGATTTTGCAGCGCAGGGATCGAGCGAGCTGCGCGGGCTTAATTCACTGCGCATGCGTTGTAACTATAGGGCAAACTTTTAGCCAATCGCGCACTTTGGATGAGGTGAATCTAATGAATATTCATATATTTATGTCAGCGCGTAACACTTTCGGCCAATTGAATCGTTGGCAAAGCCAGTTTTCCCCTTACCAGGCTAATGACGTCATAATGCATTCCGCGCAAGGATTATGCGTTGAGAAATGACGAAACAATGGCTATGAAAATATTATGCTAGTTGCTAGATTTGTGTGTGTTGGGCAGTGGCGGATCCAGGGAGTGAGGGCACAGCCGGCCCGTGCCCCCCCCCCCACCTTTGAGAGGCACAATTAAAATTTGTAATATAATAAAGCCGTTAAAACACCAGTGTGCCCCCCCCCCCCTTTCAAAGTGAAAAATTTTATGCTTGTCAATTTTTTTTCAAATGTCCTTAATTTGTGGTTGAAAATTCCCCCCCGCCCTGGAAAATCCTGGATCCGCCCCTAGTGTTGGGTAACGATCACACTAGTGTTTCGGGTCTCTAACTACATGTAGCTTCTAAATTTGAGTTTGTTATTTAAAAAATAACGCTGTAAAAATGAAGTGCTAGTGACTGCACTACGAGTGCTGATTTTCTGGTTTAAATTTGAACTAGAAAATCAGCACTCGTAGTGCAGTCACTATACAAGCACCGTAAGTGCTAAATTAGCACTTCATTTTTACAGTGGACATTGAACCCAATCTCATTCTTGAAACAATGAAAGCATTTAATTGCTATTATGGCATCAATCACAAACAGAAATGTTAGTCTTTATAAAAAAAATGCTTTCCTTGATATATTTCTTCTCTTCATTTTTTTACACGGTATGTGATCTTTTTTTAAGAATAAGAAAGATTGAGGACCTATTTGTTTATATTTGAAAAGAGGAGGATTCTTATTTCTATAACTTCGATTTGAATAATTGTATTATTAAATGAATTTGTAAAGAGGATATGACATATAAAATCATCAACGGCCTCGCTCCTGAATATCTCACTGACCTCATTTCTTGACATTCTTCTATCTCTCAGACGACTTAAATGTTACCCAGTTATGTTGATCGAGCCTTCTCTTTCCTTGCCAAAATCCAATGGAATAAATTGTCATAATGCGCACATAATGCCAACTACTTCGATCCATTTAAGACCTTGCTAAAGACCACCTTTTTCATATTTATATAGGTTGTAGGTTGGTCTCTGTGGAGGTGCACATCATTTGTTTCATTTTATTTCTTTTTAACTTGAGATTATGTAAATCTATTCATTTATTGATTCTATTGGTTGATTTTTTTTATTTACATTCCCGGTCATTGAGAAACAATCACAAATTTAGCTATTAGGGACATTATTATAATTATTTTTTTTAAATTACCAAATAACATACATATATACTTACTTCCAATGATTCTTTCTAGAATTCTGTCGTTGAGTCCTTCATCTACTCATGCATTTAAAGAGTTGTTTATTTGATATTTATTAATTATTTTTGTTTTATATTTTGATACACTTTCTTTCAGTAGTTTTAATGATTTAAGAATCACTCTTGAGAGTAGCAAAGAAAAATAATGTGTGGCAGTCCTACTATATTTACACTTGCACCGTCTATATTCGCGGTTTATCCACACCGTTGACGTTTAGTGAACAGCGCCATCTCGCGTTCTAAGTCGACTGGTGCATGGAACGTCGCACAGAAAATGTACCAATTGTACATACAGACCCAACCCCTCCCTCCCCCCCCCCCCCTCCTCCTCCCACTGGAAAGCTTATTAATTAGGTAAGATAAATTTCCACGGTTGATTGCATCATGGAGGTAGAATTGCATCAACCACTATGCACAATCAACCGTGAAAAAATGAAATGTAAACTATGATCAAGATCATTTGTATGATCAGTTGTTAATCTCTATGTAATTAATAAGCACCTTACAGATTTTATCATGATTAAAAAAATAACATGAAATAAACACTTACATCCAATATTATTATTCTATCTGGCATTCTGTTGTTGAGACCTTCATTTCTCATGCATTTAAAGAGTTGTTTATTTGATATTTATCATTTATTTTTCTTTTATATTTTGATACGCTTTTTTCCAGTGGTTTTAATGATTAAAGAATCAGTCTGGGGGGGGGTTAACAAAGAAAAATAACGTGTGGGGGTCTTATTTAAATTTTCACCCTATGAATTCGCGGTTTATCCACACCGTTGACGGTTAGTGAACAGCGCCATCTCGCGTTCTAAGTCGACTTGGGGCATGGAACTCCTGCACAGAAAATGTACCAATTTGTGTTCTGCGTGGTTTGCTTCTCAGTTTATTTTTTGGTTGTCTTCAATTCACACATATTTCACAATCTCGCATATTTGATACAATAAGGGCATGTTTTTTTTATTTGCATTCCTGTTATAACGCTGGATATTCATTCAATCAAATATATTTCATTCATCTTGCCCTCTGTATAATACTCTTGTCTTCCTCCTCATCCATTGTTATCGCTCCCCCCCCCTTCTCGTTCTCTCTTTCTTTCTATCCTATATCTCCATCATCCTCTTTGTCTTTTAACTCTCTCCCTCATCTCTTTCCATGTTTCTGTCTCACACATACACAAACACACCCTCACACACTCTCTCAATTTCTTTCAAATAAATACAGACCCCCCCCCCCCCCCTTCCCTCACCACTGTAACACAAAGCTTATTAATTTGGTAAAATATATTTCCATGGTTGATTGCATCAAAGACGATGTACAATCAACCATAAAAAATCAAATGTATGATCGAAATCAATTGCATGATCAATCGTTAATCTTCATGTAACAGGGTCGCGGGCCTTGTAACAGGAAGCATAACGTTATTGGTCATGGAGATGTTTTTTATTGTACGTAATAGTAAATTCAATCGATCATAAAAATCAGCCCAGCAATCAATCGATAAGCTTTATGTTATGGGACTCTGATCTGTAAGGCATATTGATTTGGGGCTTTGGAACCTAATGCAGCAATCACCAAACCAAATAATGACAAGAAAATATGCATGACAACAATCAATTTTTTACATTTTTGAAGATATATTTATCACACATGACAAATAAATCATATAACCAATCAGCTCTCAATACTCTTGAGAAATTCTTAATTGACACATAACAAGAAAAGAATTTTTTACACAAGTGATTTGTAAATTTGTATAGATACAATAAAATTTTTTATCTTTATAACCTTATTATACAATATCTATCCTCTTTTATTTTTTTAAGTACGCCATACTTTTGAAGTATGTCACCAACATTTTTCCAAGTTTTCTAATTTCCATCTTTGTATTAATTAATTAACACAAGCTATAAAATTGATATTACAGTATCATGATGTCACCATGGCAACTTCTTAAATACGATTGTCATGTTTGTGATAAAAAGAAATATATTAATAGCATTACTGAAAATGCACCATGAAAAATATTATCATGTGAGAAAATACAATCCTAACTTTTGAATTAGCTTTTTGTTGGAAACAGCTCAAAAGTTATTTTTGTTGGAAACAGCTTTAAGTTGGGACATAGTTAATCTTACATTAGTTAAATTTGACAAACATAAAACAGTTTTATGAAATTCAAAAGAAAAGGTGTCAGAATAGGTAGAAATTTAAAAATATGATACCAAAATTTAAAAAAAATATGGTATCAAAATTATTCTTTCAAAATAAAAGCCATTAGTTGGTTTCATACCTGACATCTAGCGATAATTAAACATTCATAATAAAATCCCAACCACAGGCATATTACCAATAATATACAAGAAAACATTGATTGCAGAAGAGAGAGAGATCTGTACTTCAGACATTTACAATGAACACATTGAATGAAAACAACATTCTTGTACAAATAAATACCTATACTCATTTTACATCTGGCCAAGATAAGACAAACTTTCATTAAAGCGAATACACACTTGTCCTTAATGAAAGACTAATTGCACATAAGAAGGTTCCATTAACGATAAATGAATTAGAAGGGGTCAATATTTCAAATGGTTGAATAATCTGCAATTTGCAAAAATAAATAGTGCTTCAACAACATGCCTTCTCTGGCTTTTAATGTCTACTTAAAATGGTACTTCAAGGGAGTTGCAAGAAAATATTTGCAATCAACTGGAAAATTTGGTTTAAAAAAGTGCTACGTCAATTCAGACTAAATGCAATCAATTTATTCTTGTTGATGCAAGAATCATACCAGTAATCACCAAATTTGAAACAAATTCCTAGACTTCTGATCAATTTTTGGACAGATCATTTTCTTGCAATCAATCGCATGTTTCTTGCAACATCCTACTAATGATCAACTCAATGCAACTGTATCTACTGGGCATTCTTTCATGAAACTTTTATAGCTTGAAGTTCAACAACTTCTGCTAAAAAAATGTGTATTACTTTGAGTCTTATAAAGCCAACATTGGGTTTAATCAACCAACAAATATAGCTTCTCGAAAGATTGCCCATAATCAAGAGCTTGCATTTTTTCATATTTTGACATTTACGTCACAAACTAATCTAGTACAGTAAATATGGGAAATATTGTCCAACCAAAATTGATGAATATATCTCTTGCCTGTAGCAGCTCTAGAGAATAGTTTTGCAGCGAAAAAAATGTAAAAAAAAATATAAAAATAATTGAATGAATTAAGAATTAACTTCATAACTACTTTTCTGGCAACATTCAGTACCTTGTCACATACAATACAGACAACACACTAAACTTCACTGTAGCTATATGTATAGAAAATAGAAACACTTAATCAGCTCTGTTCTGATAATGCTTTGCATGAAAATAATCAGTGCTATATTATGCCTAAACTTTATAATTTTATTTGCAAATATTTTAAGTGCTCTATGACAAAATGTATAGACATGTATATAATTGATAAATGACATATAAGTGTTATGTACACGTGAAGCTGTTCAAAAGCCACTCAGCTTTCTATGCTAAGTATTGTGATCAAAGCATTTGCTACATTATGCATCAGATCTGCAATGCATTTACAGTATTCACCATCTGTTTTGATTTCATGGATGGATAGGGTGCTAGGCATGCAAGATCAACTTCAAGATAGCTCAATTTAAATTGGAAAGTTACATAATTTGGGGGAATAATCAGAAGGATAATGTTTTTTGCATATTCAAATATCTATCATGTAACAGCATTGTGTGAGATGTACTGACATATCATCTTCTGAGTAGACCACACATTGATCAATGAGGTAACACATGATTACTCATGTGTTAATTGAAAAACAATACCTTAATGTAAGGCTACTCAAGGGTGCAGCTGTAATTATATATGACACCGTCCTCACTACCTTCCTAAAACTAGTTTACTGGAAACTATTATAGTGGAAGCTAGTTTAACATGTAATGAGAATGGTCGAAGCGATCTTGAAAGTGATCTTCCAAACTTGTTCTCACGATCTCACGAGGTATTTTTCAAGATCGCTTTGCCTCGTTAAACTGGTTTTAGCATAAGTGAGGACACAACCGTTCTTCGGAAAGCGTTCTTTGCACATTTTGATTGTGCTACTCCACATACTGTGTGTAAAAAAATATATATATACTTTACAGACTCAACACAGTAATAGGCCTAGTTAAAATGTGGTTACCTTATTTGAAAGATATGTGCTGGAGTATGCGATTCACTAATAAGCCTACATATCAATTATTTAATTTTTCACCACAAGTTGATTTAGTTTTTTTTAAGGAACAAACTCATTTGCTATTCGACATGAGAGTCAAAGAATACCATTATTTCTCTGTAAGTGAATAGAAAGAATGCGCAAAAATATTGGCAGGCTTGCTTATGGCCTTATGACATTCCATTTCAAATGGTAGATACTGTCATATTCGTTATCATTCTCATCTTGATCTTTCAGTTCTGACATTCACTCGTCTTACTATAATGTTCATTAAATAGCCTGGAGTGAAATGGAACGAGAGTCAGAAAGAGAAAGAGAGAGAGAGGGAAAGAGAGACAACCTATTAAAAATTTGGAGACAGAAGATGTGATATTCTCAAAGCCTAATAGCTAGTGACATATATCCTGTTAGTCATGTGAGGGATAGGGCGCTACTTAAGACAGACACGAGTCCTTGAGATCTCGCTTCATCTGCTCATTAAAGGTGGGTGTCAACATTTCAACAGCAAAGCGGTCATGATGGCTATATTCTTTTGTGATTAAAGAATACAAGGATTTTTTTCAAGAACCCTTGTGCCAATTACACTCATAGTGTGTGTTTTTTTGTCACGTTTGTCTTCTAATCAATGTTTCAAGATGCCAATTATCCTGCTTGTCGCTGTCGACCTGGATACCCAATTAGCCTACATGATTTGAGTCTCCAAATTTCATTCACATAACCTGGGTAGGTCTACAGTTTGAGTTTTTGGATCACCCTGTAGTCAAGTAATCTGCCAATGGTATACAGCAAAATTTCATTTAACACATCGTAGTGACATACAAATGCATGAAGTAAGTATATCCCTCAGTCACTCCCCCATGGGGAATGCATGTACAGAATTCATTAATAATACACAGGCAAAGTGGTATCCCAGTGGCAGCAAAAACGAAATGCAGCAGTTGTGGCAAAATTAAAACATTCCAAACATTATAGGACTATCAATCATCCAGAATGAGAAATTAATAAATAAATAGGCCTACTGTTGTGCTGAGGCTTGTCTGCATTAGATCTAGACAAGTTACCATGCTTCCATCACCACACTTTTCTCATGATGATTCTTTTGGAAATGGGCAGGAATTTTGTTTTTGACACACCCTATACAATATCAAACAGATACATTATATCTTGAAGATGATCTCTTTTATTTAAAAAAAAGGCTATAAATCGAAGACCACTTTAATTAGAAGATAACACAGATTTCACTTCCTACACTACTCGTTGCACTGTTTCTTACGACCCACAAAAGTCAGAAGTATAGAATCATAAACCCATTCATGGGGGTAGATTCATCACGTTTCTCCCCCTTCCAAAATACCACCTGTTTTGCTTCATCATAAAGACAAACACTTGCACAGACAGTAAAAGGAGATGATTGAAAAGTCATATTCTAGACACTTGTCATAACAGAGATACCATACCCTGCTAAAAGAACTGACCCGCTTCCACCCTCTAGCCTAGGTGACTGCTTTCACACGTTCCATTGACAAAAAAAAAATCACATCCTTTGTGCTTGCACAGGAAGGACTGTAGACTATTCTTTCAATTTCATTCAATATTTTTTGCAAATGGGCTAATTTGGGTGTTCTACTTCCAGTTGTGTTCGTCTTTACTTCTCCCAATATCACTGCACTATTTTATTGATTTATAGTTGGACCATGCCCCAGTATGAAATCATGTTTTTTCTGGTTTTATTTCTTATTGTTGCCCGTTTGGAGATGTACATGTATATAAGCTCAAATACTTTTTAATAACAAATGTAATGAAAGAATACATTTCTAGATTGAATTATACATGGAGAACAACACATGAAACAAGACATTTCATTTTAGACCGAAATACCATGTGGAGGTTATAACACGGCAAATTTGTATTGATGTGTAGGACTGTAGGCCCTATATCAAAACTATGGATGTATACATGTAAAACCAGGAGATAGTATTGATTTTGTTGTTCATACTTAGCCAGTCAAATGGAACGACTGATAACAATAATAACTCAATACCACATTTGTATGGAAAGATATATCCTCATTCCCCACCCCCAAATAGAGATTGGCATCTACACTGCATCATTGTGATACAGACATAGGTCTAAACCTGTACTTTAGGGTAGGAAACAGTGTTTATTTCAGGGGCATATGTTCTTCTTCATTTGGGGGCAGTCCTTGAATTTTGGTTGCTTCGTATGTCATTTCAAGGGCTATGTCTGTGTGCAACAAGCAAATATGACATACACGCAAATATCATTATTCTGCCCAGTATATAGGATATTGATCTTTATATTATTCATGACTGTTGTTTGTGGCAGATCTTGGGCTTACTCATAAAAGATAATAGCCCTGAAGCACTCCATTGGACTAGGAGAATCTTAGAGGCAATTTGAGCTTTGATGAGGGTGAAATCGCCATCGTCCTCATTTGGGCCATTTTCTTATGTTGCTAATGTTTAGGCCTACCTACTGATTTCAAAGTTAGAGTGCTTTTATTTCATGAACTCATGGAATTTGTTAGAAAACCACATATATATATTTCTACCCAGTAGTTGACCTTTGCGAATGGTCAACACTGCCAGGTCAGGGTGGAACACAATTTTAATTTGATTGAATTTATTGGTCAGATCTATTGTCTGAGAGTTCTGACCACAACACAGCTTGGGGCAGGTCTGTCAAGTTATACCTCAGTCACATTTGCTCTACGGTGGCCATACAGTGAGTCAAAAAACAGTCGTCTTATTCATTTTTATTCAAACCTCCTATATGTAGCTACTACAAAAAAATGTTAAAATGACTGTTTCGACTCCCGTAAGGCCACCATAGAGCAAATGTGACTGAGTTATTAGGAATACGAACTGAAACCAATGTTCCTTTACACAATACTACTGATAATATGATTGATTTGAACACCTGATTATAATGTGATTAATGTAATATCACAACAACTTGTTCCACGATCTATTGCTTAGCTTTGTGTAATGAGGACAAGGATGTGACTTGAGGTTAGGGACATCTTTTTCAGCCTTAAACTAGTACGAGCCCTGGATGTTTCATACACATGTTTTTCAGAGTGATATCAAACGGCATGGACAGGAATCAGGGATATCTACATGATAGTAGAAATATGAAGTTGATATTCCTAGTCAAGACCTCCTGTAATGATCCTAATATGGAATCGGTGTATATGACCATATATGAGCAGCATATATCATTGTCACATTGCTTCAGCACGACAAGCATTAGCTGCATAATAAGCTGGGTAATCCAACTAATTACTTGATCATAATTGTTCACAATAAATAATTTGCTTTGAGCGTATTTTCACTATTAATTCCAAAATGCAAAATAGCATCATGGGATTCTATATTGCAGCAAATTAAACGTTATACTAAAGATAAACAACTTAACTCGTAGGTTTGATTGATTTTCAACGATCACATTGACTGTCTCAGAAAGGAGTCTGAAAACATCTATCGAATGAGGCAATACATAGTTCATTTCATGTCAACCAAAGTTTAAATGCTGGGCGTTTGTGAATTACTCTGTACTGGTGAAACAATTTCCGGGCCCTGTTTTGAACAGAACAGAGGGATGCTGGATTAAGAACCACCACTTATAAAGCTGATTCTCTTTACAGACACGATTGGATGCTTTGAATAGCACTATGGAGGTTGAGCCACTTATAGCTGCTGACATCTGTCTACTGGCATGCAGGCACCTGCCATAGCCCCACCCTGGTGTACCACTCCCACTTCCAAGAAAGTGGGCGTGGCTTATTAACTCCATGTGGTGCACAACCCTTTTGTGTAGTGTTCCTAGTGAGGAGTGCACGTATAAGCAAGTGCGACGATGGCAAGGCGAGGAGGCAGTGCGGACGAACTGGATCTGATGGGAAACCTGATGCGGGTAATTTGACAGGTTGTGTGTTAAAGTCATCATCATCATCATCTAGTAAACCTCACCAGGCCTCATGATCTGTACCACAGCATAGACAGCCATCTGGAGTGCAATATGCCTACGTCATCCAGAGTATCAGGGACCAAGGGTGCTGGTTGGGTTGGAATGATGACACCCTGGTCGAGCAATGCAGACATTCTCCCTGTAGTGCAAAGAGATGGCGAAAGGAAAAACGGGAGAATATTTAATAAGACTATCAATGTACGACAAAAAGAATATGCTTCCTGTATTATAACACAGGCCGCGGAAGTGGGAGGCTGTTTTTTTTTCCAAAACAGTGTACAAAAACGTAAAAGTCACCATGTGATTATGCTTTTTTGCATGCTCAGCCCCCCTCCCCCCACTTTTGGCTCAGCCCCCCCCCTTTGAAAACCGTTCCGCGGCCCCTGTACAATATCAACATTATAACATTATTACTACAGTTGCAGTCTCATACAATCATTATACACCCCTATTAGGAAACTAGCAGAGGTTCACTAGAAAATAAGGACATGGGATACTCAACTTTCAGAGATGAGCATTGCATAACACTAGGTGGTTTCAAACCGCCTCGATCACAAGAATCCCCGTTAAATTACGGGAACTGTTTTCGGCTAACCCCCCCCCCCCCCTGAGACATACCCTTCAGGATAAGTTCCTGAACTTACGAGCATGCGCATAGTATGGTGTGATAAGCAGGCAAGGCGCGAGATTCAAAATCACTAGCCCAGCAGCCACCCACAGCTCACGCGCCCAACGACACGCTGGGCTAAAAGTTCCCGTAATTTGCTTTCACATCGCCAAAATACCTGCGACCTTGGAAAAATCCCCACGAAAGTTCTCGTAATTTCGGCAAGTATCTACTATTTAGCGGGTATTTTCTTTCGGGGAGATTACGCGTAGTTTGCTTTCACATTACCAAAATACCTGGTATTTTCTGATCGGGGTAAATTTCCCGATCAGAGAATACCTGGAACTGACGAACTTCGAGGCGGTTTGAAACCACCTACTATAGGCCTTCACTCAGAGATGCTAATAAAAGATCATGAGCCATCCAACATGAAAACAAGAAGTTTGACCATGGACCTATCCATGGTTTGACCAAAGTGAATTAATCAGAGCATGGATCAGAGCAAATCTCTATTATATCTTGTTGGAAATTTGGAGGACACCTTACTGCACATGTGGCCCCATGGTAAGAGGTCACAGTTCAGCAAGGTTCGTTCCCCTCATAATATGGGGCAGGAGAGTTCACCCATAAAAAGGGAACCCACAAACACTGGTCCACTTCACCCAGACAGACCCTGTAGAGAAGGAATGCTGGTCATAGTGAAGAGTTGCCTTTCATCAAGGAAACATATGGTTTCACTGGAATGATATCCAAAGGAATGATGACGCATGTGGCTAGACAATATCATATTCAGCAAGACAGCAAAAAATGAATGTATTTTTAGTTCAGGCCTGTGTTAATCACACTTGTATTTATGGAGTATTTACAATGGATATTTGCGCAATATCCATGTACTTCTGCTTCAGAAGTATATTCCACAAATGAATAGGCCAACTAAATACAAGAATGAGCTAATATTCAAATGTGTAAGGCCTACTAGTATAGTAATCAAGTAATTCCTTGCAGAGAGGGCGAAATAGAGTCACAACTGATGAAAACTTATTACTAGCATCGTACAGTTACAGAACAACTTGCCTGAGTCTTCAGCCCCTAATTCTGTAAAACATATATACAAAATTGTGACACTGACCAACAAACTGTGATTTTACGCATGTCTAGCATCCCTCCCCCCCCCCCCCTTCCCTACAAAATCTTTCTGTAGCTCTTGAAGTTGATGTTTCATTTAGTAAAAGGTCATGTACTGGACTCCAAATAAAATAAATACTCTGAAAGACAGAAAGAGGTCTTCAGACAAGATGAATATAATTGATTGCTTTGCAATTAAAGTCTCTCAATATGAGCATGTCAGCGTTGATTGAAGCCATACAATAATGAAAATCATTTTCATCTTGATACCGCTAGTCATTTCATCTCTTTGATGAGACTTCCTACCAATATTTCTTTCATCATATCATGTTTCCTTAACCCCACTGAGGCCTTCATATTCAGATTTGAGGTTCCACTGGCCATGGGAGGGTTAAAATATGAACAATGGAAGGAGGTCAAACCACAAGATCAATTAACCCTAGAGGGCAATGGAGGGGTACAAAAGAACCCCCATAATAAGGATATTAGCCCCAAATAGTAGTTATTAAGTGCCTACAGCAATTTGTATTAGGCACAAGTGTATTTTCCCCTCTGTATGGCTCTACATAAACAAATATGATAGCCTTCCGAGACATGCAAAAGATTATTCTTATTAAGTGCAAAAAAAAGATTATTTTCATTTTTATTTGATTCACAAATTTTAGCTTTGGGCAATCGTGTATGAGTGAGGCTTGAAAAGTTTAAGTGGTATGGGTATCTACTTTTATTCATATTCTTTACATTTTGGGATGACAAAAAAATTAGTCTGCAATCTTTGTGCTTTTGTCGGTGAGAGAAACACCTTCGGGCAGGATCAAAACTTGAATAAATAGAAGACACTGCATGGTTTTGCTGCTGGACTGAGATCAGGAAATAGAATAATTTTGAACTACTTGTGGTTTTCCAATTGTTGATTCCCGGACAATTATCGTTCACAAATGAAGAAAAAAAATTGTGCATACATGCTCACTGACATTATAATGAGGAAAGTAATCTAAAATCGCTCATTTAGTATCACTTACAATATCGAAATGGAACATCCATCGAATCAATTCACCACATCTGAATGTGAGTTTAATTTCAAAAGACAGACACACCGATGTTATTTCATTTCTTGGGATAACAGGATGATATTATTGCGGTTTGGCGTGTGTACGTCACACAGTCGTCTCTCATTTTATTGGGAATGTCATTTAGCTCATTACCATACCCAGCATGATAAATACAGGGACCTGAGATAGTCGCAGGGAGAGCCGTGGCTGCACTAGAGGTAGTGGTAAGGGTGGGGCATCACTTGAAGTTAAACCGAGCAGGGCTGACATATGCAAACATCATCACTGCCTTTCACCGGTTTTCCAAATATACACATGCACACAGACAGTCCTTGGTAATGAGCACCCTTCATGTGTGAGCGTATGGGTTCCAGACATTGCTATCTATTTCTATGCATTTCAATCAATTTTCAGATGTTTTTGTTTCTTTATTTTATATCCAGATTTCCAGC
Organism: Lytechinus variegatus; assembly: GCF_018143015.1. NCBI lineage: Eukaryota > Metazoa > Echinodermata > Echinoidea > Temnopleuroida > Toxopneustidae > Lytechinus > Lytechinus variegatus. The sequence continues at coordinate 43,388,480 of NC_054740.1, read as the reverse complement.
CAAGACAACACACTTGAGAATTCTGTCCTTTCCCTTATTGTTCCCATGGCGATGGGTGTGGCAAAGAAAACAAACATGAGATAGATCATTTCAATTTCACATGACAATGCCAAAAGGTATTCCCTTCAGGATCAACATCAGACTTAAGACAGGAATCAAAGGTCATTTTCTTGATACTCTTTCATTCTCGTTTTCTTTTGACATGTTTCTAATCATTAACCAACTATATATAATTTTCTTATTCTGTGCAATAAATACATAGGCTGATTATGATGAAGCTTTACAAAATTAAATAATTTATCAAAGAAATCAGAACTAAAGACATTTTGTTGTCCTAAAATCTACACAGTATAGGCCGAGATGGTGTGTATAAAAATAGGCACAATTTTGTTATACAGTATATGAAGAGAGATATCCTAAAATGAAATGAGGAAAGGAGTTTTCCTTTTTATCAATCTTGATGATAGCATATATGCAGGTCTAAAATAATTCATTCTTTAAAATGTGATGAATATGACTACTAACATAAACAGGGCATAAAATGGAAATTTCACAATGATCTGCATTATTGACGAGATTGTTGAGTATTGATGTTTTATTTCAGGAACTGCAGTTGCCAAATGATGTTAACAAGCCAAGAAAGCATATGGTGTCCACAATCCCTTTATTTAGCAACAGGATGACATTGCGGCATTTTGCTCTGAAAACAAATACACAGCAGAGTATGAATGTATGCATCATGCTGATAAATGGGGCATCTCAATCCAATCTAGAGATGCGCCAAACTGCCCCAATATCATCCCCATCTTCATAAAACACCAATCAATTCTCTGAGTCAGTCAGTCTCAGGCTCTTCCATCATATATTCCTCCAACTTGACTATGACCGTCTCACTAGACACTATTCTTGCTGAAATCTAGGTCCACGGCCTTCGCATGTTTATGTTTATCTGCTCCCTAGTATCAGCGTATCACTCGGGAAGATAAAGTGCACCCCCCCACCCGCCATCCCCCATCACATCTCATATTGGAATTCCAAACGCATGCACGAGCCCCGATTTTTAATTGCTCGCCGCCTCGAGATGGTGAGGGCCTTGAAAGGTTCGGTTATTTTTACTCTCGAGTGATGTCCTTTCATATTCCTTTTCTCAGCTAGTTGGTTTTGAACTGCTTTCAGTGGGTGTAGGTTTGCACAGGAAGTGTATAGACTATAATCGAGATGAAGATGTAAGGGCATGTTGGGCGGAAAGAGTGCAATTTTTAGGTGGATAAATTATCAGACAACTTAGGACAGTACAATATTCAGTAACTCTAACCAAATATTTCTGTTTTAAGTTTATACATAACCTTACCACAGCCACAGGGCTTCTCAGTTTGATATCAATATTTTTTTAGATGACTACATGTTCAGATGTTCAATACCTATAATAGATGTAACTTCCATCCATTACACTCATTTTTTATTTTTTGCATTCATTTCTTCTTTCTCAGTGTCATCTTCAGTCTTCATCAGAAATCTCTTTCATGTCTGGAGCTTTTCCTCTCTTAGCCTACATCCTTTAAAAAAAAATCAAGTGAAGTAAGTACTATCTCAATCTCCATCAACTTCCTTTTTACATCGACCTACTAGAGTAGTGGGTCCATGCTTTTTACAACAAATACAGTGTCGTCAATATTCTCTTCTTCCATTCTTTGTGCAAAAAATTAATTATTCTTTTGTATCCCATCCTTACCTTCTTTCATCTTTCCTTCTCCAAAAGCTATCATCCAACACATTTTTTCAGTCATTTCTCCCACCAATGTCTCCCATGAATACCCTACATGTATCTCCCACTTTTCTTTCTTTTCCCTTCCACTATCATCCAACCTCTCTTTCTTTTTCTCTGAATCACCATCACCAAACCTCTATCTCCTTGGGTGGAAACATCTTTTTATCCGCTCATTCCAACATCTCTCTTGTACATCCCATCTCAAGCTGTTCTCCTCCCTACCACTAACATTCTCTTTCCTTTTCTCCTCATCACCACCACCACCATCCTTCTAGTTCTCATTGTGGGGAACATCATCTATTCTGTCTACTCATTCCACCACCCACACCTGTCATGTACACCCCATCTCTAGCTGTACTTCTCTACCACTATCATACATCCACTCTTCCTTTTTTCTCCTCCTCCTCATCACCACCATCAGTCTCCATCTCATTGGGACGATAGAAATATCATTTTTTGGTTCACTCAGTCCATTACCGATATCTCTTTTGTATACCCCACCTCGAGGTGTTCTTATTCCCTACCACTATCATCCAACCTCTCTTCCCTTTTCTCTTCATCACCATCATCTTCCTTCATCTCATCGAGAGGAAACATCATTGTGTCTACTCAGTCCACCGCCAACATCTCCCTCACATGTGCCTTAGGTCAAGCTGTTCTTCCTTCTCCCTACCATTATCATCCAACCTCTCTTCCTTTTTCCTCATCATCACGACCACCACCATCATCTTCCATCTCATCAGTAGAAGGAAGCCCTCCGGGTAGAGCCACATTCAAATCAAGCAGAGTGGAGTGCAAATATGATTCTCTCCCCATCTCAACAAGCCGGTATTTAGAAGACTGTATAGTATAGAATTCAATGAGTCCACGAGGCATGACTAGCCCGTACACGATAAGAATACACCAAGGTTGGCAACGCACAGTGGCACTGGCAGGGATCGAGCACTATAATGTTGTAACATTTCCATCTGCACTATAAACACACACAAATGAAAATGTGGAAAATGAGAGGAATTTACTAATTGGGATGCACATAATTCTATCGCAATGCCTTATTTTTTCATTTGAGGATTCCTATGCAATTTTCCTACCTTATTTAAGTATAATGCACTGAGTTTTTAATCCCCATGTTCACACGTTAAGCATGGTGTAATACATTCATACACAATACGCATGTGGGGTAATTTTCATTCAAGCATGGACATTTATGACTACCATACATCCCGAACGAAGCAGCGGCAAGTAAAAAGACAGAGCAGCAGGAATCCAATCAAATGATTGGATTTAGGGATTTTGGCAAGTCGCTCCAGATTATATTGGATTCTGGAGCCAAGACACTTAGGTAAAATGATGATAATAAACCTTGATGCACATGTTGTGAATTGCTATTATCGAGAAGAACCAACCATCCAAACAATGTCTTGTAGGATGCAGTTTTTTCATTGTTATGGACATTATCATCTGAAATTTCAAGCTGTATTGGGTAATGAATACAATTTTTGTAGAAAAACACATGCATTTTATCTATCCTTTTTGATGAAGAAGCTTGGATGGTGATTGATGCTTGTATTTTTAATATAATGTCAAATCTGAATTTAAGTATTTATGGAGGCCTGCAGTGTATTCCTTTATCTGTTCATCTTGAGACTGTCTTACCTTCAAACACATTTACTTATAATGATAATCCTTCTTTTGTGATTACACAATATTGATGAACATTATGATAATTAATCTGTAAATATCTTATTTTACTCTTCACTATATAATTTATTACTGGAATGTATCTCTTTAGTATTTTAAAACAAAAAAGCATATTGGAAGTCTTGTATCTTTATATGTGAATGCAAAAGAAAAAAAATGGATCCCATACATAGCCATAGGGTTCACACACATATGGATCAAAATTTTTCTTTTAAGAATCAATAAGATAATTGGGAAGTCCTTGCGCTATTTTCAACTCAGATCTTACAAACGATATCAGATTTAGAATTTAATATCTGCAAATGGGGCTTACTTTACAATTTAAACACTTCAATCTTGCAACTTAAAAAATCCTCTGCACACTGTGGGTAATTTTTAAAAGATTGGAAACCAGTCTTGAATCAATACCATGCACACTACCGGCTTTGTAAGTAGGTCATCGAAGGAATGATGAATCTCGGCCAGTGTAGTCAATCTACACAGTGACCCATCTGGTTGCATTCCCTATGGTATAATGTACGAAGACCAAACAAATGCATGAAAAGCGTTTACCTGACCCCAAAATTCAAATTTCATAATTTCTTTCAGCAAACCCGGCGATGATTAAGGTGTCTGGAATAAACCAACACTCTTCTCTCTGTCTCTCTCTCCTTTACTTTATCTTTCTCCCAATATCAACACTCTTTCTGCCCCGCCCCGCTCTCTCTATCCTGCTCTCTTCCTCTATTTATCCTGCTCTCTTCCTCTATTTCTCCTGCTCTCTTTCCCTCTCCCCTTTTCTCTTTCAATCTATCCCTCTTTGTTGACATTACGCCCTCCCTCTAGGCTCCGCGGTCAAATCAAATTGAGGCTCAGAGCTGGTCTGCAGGGGAAAGCAGTTTGTGGTCCAATATTTATCTTTTTCTCAACCTTTGGGTGGAATATTTGGCTGAAAAATTTGATGCAAGAATAATATTATTTCCATTCATTATTGAAAATCTTGCGCTGACTGATGCAACCAATAGGCCAATTTCATTTCAAAGGTTTCACGCTTTTTTGTAATTTTATCAAATTAATAAAATCAGCATGGAATCTGGTTTAGACTAATATTGAACAATCTCTGCACTACTGGATATTATTGGCAAATATTTGTGCTCTAAACTAAAGAACATTTGTTAACAAACTTGCACTATTATTCCACGAGGAATGGGAGCATTTTTTTAAGGCAAAGTAGAACAAGATCTGCATGAAGCTTTGACTGTAATATACAAACAAATTTATGCAATTACCTAATGATATTGAGTATCTTTGAATGTGAAAACCCAAAACAAACACATTTTCTCTTCTTTTTTTTGTTCTTGTAACACCACACCAATCTTATGAAGAACAGGTTTTCAAACTAAAATGACATCTATTCCAAATACACTGAATATAGGGCTTACAACTCATTAATGAGGGAATACTGCAGAGATCATAAATTCCACTCCCCAGAGGTACTAAAAAATAATGAATTGAGATGAAATAGACTTAATTTAAAATCAATATCAAAATCATCCTCAATGGCTAACACTACAAAATAATAAGCAGGAACCTAAAAAAAATAATGATTGTGGATGAGGCCCTATTTTCATGATTAGTGTAAAACTGTTTATCTTTTTAATGTATCGAATTTACCGTCTGTAAGTCTTCTATAATCCCATCATACTGGTACATAAATGGATTCAGCCATGTTTATCAATGCAACCCATCTTGATGAGCCGACAACAAATTCCATGTAGCTGTTATCATATTTGGATTTCAAGCCATATTGTTTCTGCCCGGTTAGCTGGGCTCGACGAGGGAGGATGAATCATTCGGCCGCATACTTAATGTGTGTGAATTGATGTGGGTGAGTGGTGGAGCAAGAAGATTACAGCCCATCCTTAATGTCATTACACTTCTTACGATACGAGTACCCCCTCTCTCTCTCTTGGGTTTTTTTTCAAGCTTTCCATGAGATCGAAAGCAAAGATGGGTAATTTGGGGCCCCCTGATGCGCTCTCATTTGATGACGAAGAGGAGTAATTTACGGAATCTGATTACACTACTTTCAAACGACAATATTTTGGCATCAATGGCTTTGCACTAGTAATGCCCATAAGCTTTAAGATCCGTCACACAACCTAAATGTAACTTGTAATGAAAAAAAATACTCCTTCCAATATCAAAGTTATTATGTGAATACTGTACAGATTTAATCAAATAAATCATAAATAAGAAAGTTGTTTTGAAATTGTTAGTTTAAGTGGTTTACACAGACATATAAGAGTATAAAACGGTGACAACAGAAAATCAAATCTCCTTCAGACTAAAGCATGACTTTCTGCTACAGTTAGGCCTAGGCTACCCCTTAACAATATCACAACAATTGTAGATGCACTTGTCAAACTCCATCTGATTTTATACATGAAATGCAAATACAGTAATTGGATGAATGACAATCATGACAATGTCATTCCCTGATAAAAAGACAGTGATAAGACAGGGATGCAAATATTGTGGATAAAAAAAATGCAATGTTTTTGTTCTTGTGACAGGAGTATGACATAAATAGCCGATGGAACACTGCTGACATGTATATTATCATCAAATCTCTGTATAAATAGAACTAAACTTGGGAGCATCCCAAGCCCCAGAACCATTCCTGGATATTCCAATTAAAGTTGGATTAGTTCAGGACACCATCCAAACCAATTATTAATGGCCCTAAGCCAAGGATACCTTGCTAATAGATTCATATTTGGGGACATATTGTGGATAATTGATACGGACATTTATAATCAGATATGCAAACTATAACACACCCTTTTGTGGATGATGAAAATGTGATAACATTTCCAGGAATATTTTACTCTTTTTTAATCCTTCATGACAAGGAATGTAGAGGTTGGCCACACTGGGGCAGCACCAGGTAAATTATATTAGGGGGTAGGGGTGGATGACCCATAAAATGAAGTAATTTCACTTGCAAAATCAAAGTGGAAGCCCCCCCCCCCCCCTTCCTGATGGCACCAGCACTGAACTTGAAGCCACATGGCACGATCAGGACACTCCTTGGAACGACAAACATAGGATCCACATTACTGCGGTTACGAATGTTGAAAAGTACTAGTAAGTTTGAAATCATTCAAGAATGTCAATTTACAAATTACAGTATGATTTAATGAAAGGTCAATAAACTATTTTGACCTATGTCAATCACAATAATGCACCCCCCCTTTCAAAGGATAGTCTCCAAAATAATATGGAGAGAGAATCCATATTTCACATGATTCTCAGACTATGACAAGCTTCCAGAGATCATAAATAGTAATTTGATTGAAATATGCAAGGAACTTATTCAATACTACATTGGTTATAATTTAGTAAATACAAAGACCACTTTCATCATATTATGATGGTAACAGCATGGACCAGGCCCAATCAATAACCTCAAAATTTGCAGTGGAAAGATGAAATTCTTAAAAAGACAAGCTATACAATAGAAAGCACACAAATTGAAGGTTGTTCGCTGTGTGAATTTCCATACCTACGATACCACATATTGAGAAATATTTCCTCCTGAAAGAACTTTACTCTTATAAAGAATACAAGAACACCAGACAGGATTAACTGTTGGACATGATTAGCAAAGCAAGCATGCATGCTGTGACAAAATGTTGAATCCCATAATCGGACATTTTTGTGGCATTATGACTCAATCATGCTTGCATGCATAAGGTGGGTAGAGAATGTTAGAATTGCAAATAACCTTGCGGATTCATGAATTCCATCAATTGCTTTTGTTCTCCAAATTAAACATTGGGCAATGTCATTTCAGGGTACATAATTAGATTCTTGATGAAGTGGTTGTGGAAATTCATACAGTTTAGGGCTTCATGTGAGGCTAAAACTTAAATAGTTTTTAAAAGTCTCTTTAATTTTATTTTGAACATGTTTAGTACAAAGTTATAGATTGGATATAGGGAAGTAACAAACAATGATGCTTGGGAAGTGGTTTAATATATAGGATACAAGAGAAAACACAATAATTTGTGTTTTTGTTGAGATTCTGAGAGAAAAGAATTCTTAAGTAATTCTTTTTTATTTCACATCATCATTAAACAGTGAGCCAGTTCTAGGACACATACACATTGATATCATGGTGAAGTACTGGAATAGCCAATATAGTGAAAGACAATTTGGGGATTTGTCAAAACATAAAAGGGGCATTAAAGATGTAATTCGAGACTGTGTCTCTTCCAAATACCATCTTTGGTCACAATTGTATAAATGAAGTTCCCTTCCTTTTTCTTTTGGAACATCTCACCATGAAAGAACTAAGACCTCACATAACCCTCTCCTGTATTAATGAGCTTTATAACAACATATCGGCTTTTGTACTACTTGTAATCAGCCCTATTTCATTAAGATATCAGTGCTTAAGAACATAATCAGGATCACTTGTGATAAAATGGTACCCTGAATCCCCTATTTAACCCCCTTCCCTTGAAATAAAATGAAACTATGAAAGCCTTTTAAAAACAACATGAGAACATAATTATGATCACTTGTAAACTGATGCCTTGTTCCCCTAATGCCCCCCACTCTCCCTCCCAATCCATTCAAATATAGCCAAATACATGTAATGATAGCCTTTAAAAAACACAACATTCAATGTATAAAGAACATAATTATGATCACTCAAACCCTGAACCGTTTTCAATCTCCCACCCATCCTGATTCTTCCATTCAAATGAAACCAAATACTGAAAAGCCTTTCAAAAAAGGCCCATTCTAAATTTCCCTCCCCCTTTCCTCCCATCAATTCAAATATGATCATATAATGATAGCCTTTCAAAAAAAAATCACATGAGAACATAATCATAATCACTTGTAAAATGATGCCTTGTTCACAAAATGTCCATTTCCTTCACATCCTCATCACTCCATTCAAAGAAGAGCACATAGTGATAGCCTATCCACAGTTCAGAAAAATATAAGAACATTATTATGATAATTTTTAAAAGGATGCTCTATAATACGTACTTCCCTCCCTAGGATAAAGTGACAGCCTTTTCACAGTTCAGAAAAAAACATAAGAACATAATTATGATCACTTGTGAATGATGAAAGGATGCCCTGTTCAGTCAGAAAGATTTCTGACTCTGCCGTTTCCTATTTCCTTCCGCTTTCTATCCATCAAATATGACTGTCAAATTCTTTTAAGAAAAAATAGTAAAACCCTTCACAATAACAGAACACTCGCATCATTTTGTAAGATGCATCTGATGTAGGTCGGTTTGATATGTGGGTCATAATTTGATTTAAAAAGGGAATTATTATGGATCATCCTCCATTGAGGACAAACACAATTCAATTTTATATGAAAATTGGCAGAGAAAGGGTTCAATCAGGAAATTATCTCTGATTCATAGGGTGATGTCTTCATTTTATATAGCTGTGCATGACATTACAAAGTGTGGCTATCGTTTGTCATGGACAGAGAGACAATGAGAAGAATAGCAATACATGCCCTACACTCCAAGCAATGTAGGATAATCTTTGCATGTATATCAATGGTAAATCTCAATTACAGTGACTGAATCTTTGCAGGTGCAAAATAGAAAATTTCTGACCAGAGTCACCTGAGAATTGCAACCTGCACCTGTAAAGATGCTCAAAGTATGGTGTTACTAGTGCAACATTGGACATGCACAGTGCACTTGTCTTTTTGGAGTGCAGGCATATCTGCTAGGTTAAATGTAGCATTTTTGCTGCATTTTGCATAATTCAATTCAATCACAGGAATTTTCCATTCAATATTGGTTTTGCATAAACTTGAAAGTCATTTTGAAAACCAGAAAATGTTTAATATCTTATGGAGTATATGCAACAGTGATCATTGCCACAGTATTATCATGGAGCTATTACAGAGAATAAATGAACAATAACGTTTCATTACCAACAATGTAAAAAAAATGCAAGAATGTAGTTCATAACATTCATCCTCCTGATTACATGTATATAACAAATCAATAGGCTCACATCTTTAATCCATGTGCTTGAAAGTTGACATTTGAAATAAAGGGCAACAATACAAAGCAAAATAGGTTTGGAAATTGGATACCTGAGCATCAAAATAATCATGAGGAACAAACCTTGCCTGGTCTGGCTTACCAGCAAGTGATTCCAGCATGTCCAAGGAAGCAGAATTTCATAACAGATTTTGTCTATTGATGCACATTTCTCAGATCACTTGTGATGCATGAAATGAACAGGATCGGTTCAATTTAGAAAAACCACCTTGGGATTTGATGATCAAGTGACTAAAAAATGGAGGGGAAAAGGGATTCCAAGCAATTTTTTAAGCTTTATCATATCAAGAATTATCTTCTAAAAGACAAATTTAGCCATTTGAGAGAACAAAGAAGAAGTAGCGCAATCAGGCCAATAAGATATAAGCCATTCATCCACTGACTCGTAATAAATGTGAGCTCAATGCTACTCTAACTCACATGAACATGTAAAACATTCGACCAAGGTTATGATATTTTTTTTTAAATAGGCACATTTTATTAATACCTCTGTCACACTTGCTCTACGGTCACTGTACGGCGAGTCAAACCAGCCATTTTATCTAATTTCATTCAAACCTCCTATTTGAAGCTGGTACAAAAAAATGTTAAAGGGCTGTTTCGACTCGTCGTATGGCCGCCATAGAGCAAATGTGACTAAGGTATTAGTGATGCATCATTCCGACCATCACGTAGGGCCCAGAATAAGTTTGTGGATTTAATGTGAAATAGTGCTGATCAATCAATACACAAAAGACACAAATAATGCACTTATGCGCTTGCATGAAGGGCCAAATAATGAACAATGTGCGAGAAGAGCCAATGGATATACCGCACCGATGTCCGCAAGACCGGTTGCGATATATCCATTTAGTTAGACGAGCGCAGAGTTCATTATTCAGGTCCTCTAATGTATGAGAATGCGTGCATTGTTTGTTTTATACACCCCCCCCCCTCCCCATGTTTCTGAATTGCTCCAAATGCTATGTTTGATCTAAATGCTAGATAATTCCAGACCTCGCACTATCCTGCACTCTGATGTCAGAGTGCAGGATAGTGCATTTGGTATGACTTCAGAGTGCAGGATAGTGCATTTTGGATGCAATAGTGCAATTCGCTGAATATCATGTGATCTGATTTGGACCAATCAGATAACAGAACATTCTTAGGAGTTGTATAAGCAACAATATTGCATCCTTGAATTAAAAAGACAGATACCGGTAGTGAAAATATTCCATTTGAAAAATTCAATTTCAAGGGCACAGTCATTTGCAATATATGAACCCTTAGTACATGTATATTTCACACAGTAGTATAAACCCTAATGGGTGAAATATCACTGGCAACAACTCTCCCTTCATTGTCTAATTAATGGATTAATGTGTATAAATTTGCTTCAACTCTGCAGCAATCTAACTTATTAACATTTGAAAGAAAGATAGGTTCATTAGTGATGGATAGGAAAAGATGAGAAATGAGAGATGGCAAATCCTGAAGAATGAGATAGAAAATGATAGAAAGAAAAGGGATAGATGGGGAAGAGAGCATCAGGTGTGTGCATGGGTGTGTGTGTGTGTGTGTGAGAGAGAGAGAGCAGGGTTGGGTATTGAGCAAATTGTGAATTTAAATAATTTCTTCATACATGCACCATGGACCCTCTATGTTCATACCATGGACCTAAACCTACATGTATGTTTAAAGTCTAACTGAATCATTCTCAAAATCAAAGTACATGTACGTTTCAAATGAATCTGTCAACTCAAGATGAATATTGGACCTTTAAGGTCTTGTTGAATAGCTATTGTATTACACTCGGTTCAAGTTAATTCATTGCATTATAAATTAAAAATAATACATCTGCAAGTGCTTAGATATGTCTACATTCTACAATATATTTTTAGTGCTTTCTTAATTCCTACATGTAAATGATAAGATTTATTATTACATTATCAGTATTATACAATGCAAAATTGCAAATGCACATGAATGCTGTAATTACTTACAAAACTTTGGGTTGCGAACAAGTGCATTGTACATCATGTATACAACTGTACATAAAGGCTCACTAATTTCATTTTTGGTGAATACATTCAACTTTAAATTGTCTAAATCATTATACGCTGCAGAAGATGGGGTCATCAAGAGTGTGCATCATGCACATACAGCACTCTCTCTCCGTATTGATCAACCATCCCACGTATCCCATTAATGATACATCAATTTAATCACCACTAAAAGCAATAAGTAAGCATTCTCATCAATCCACTCCTTTTTAATCCTGTCACTCCCGATTTTCACTCCTCCTTTCAAAAGGCAAATACAGGCCTAGACCTCCAACTGTTATTTCATGATATAGTAATGTGGGCCTTCAACTGTTTTTTTTTCTTCTTTTTATGTAGGCCTACAGGATTGAGGAAACAAAGACTTGCAATATCAGAAAGTGAAAGACTTCAACATATAAACCACAGAGGACCACTGCAGAATAGATGGGCACTGGTTCTGCCCCCAACCTTCACCCCCCCCCCCCACACACACACATACACAAAGATCCACTACTATGAAAAACAGGGAGGAGAAGAATTTAGTGAAAAAGATCAAATACTTTATAGGCCTATTTTTTATCAACATCATTTAAAAACATATTCTAAGATTAGACAACACATTCATTATAAAGACAATAATTTTCACTCTCTTGCTTTGCTTACTCGCACATCAGAAAGTCTGTCCCCATATGCTATGATTTGTCTTAATGCTTTTTCCCCTCGAAATTATGGGCTTTTTACACCACTGCATAGACATGTAGGATTAAAGGCCTTAAAACATATAATAAACAGAGCAAGGCCACTTCTTATTTATTCTAAAAATGTAATTTCTTCTAATGTTTTCAATGTTCTAAGTCTGACCATGAGGCATGAGTAGGATCCATGGTCTGACATGACCATGTTTGAACTTCTGAAACTGCTTATACAGACATGTAGCCTATGTAACTCCATCAATCTGATAACAGGACAAATCAGTTTGTAACCGACAGTACAAGGTTATGAAACATGTCTACAAATATGCCTACATGGAATAACAATGAATTGACTAGATAATAATATGATCTACATGCAGACATGTAGATATGTATCATTATATAATCATGTATTCACACTTGCGCAGTGAGGAACAGGCCTGCAAAAATAATTTCACACGTCTACACCTACCAAATCCAAATAATAATCAACAAAGACCTATACAAAACTTTCAAAAGTAATAAAAGATGCACATAATTCTTGTACAGTCGTTCTTGTGCATGTATACCATAGGCCTCGATTAGACTAACAAATTTCACATCAACCTGGATTCTGGGGAAAGCACTAACATAATAGTGACTTAAAAAAATTTAAAAAAAATACCTACAAATGTACAGGTAACTGCTTAAACGGATATGGAATAAAATATACTTTATTATTCACCCCAGTTGGCACAAAAACTGGTTAATTTTCCACCTTGGGTAGGTATAAAATCAATTGGTGTTGCAATCACAGTGCAGACTACTGATTGACCTTCAACCTTTTATATTAATCACTCCATGAGTTCAATCACACCTTGGGATTTGTTGACTTAAGATATCCCATTACACTGATAGCCAGCACTTTAAATCTAAGCTCCTTCATCTCAGGCTTATAAATTGATTTACAAAAGATCAAACTGAGATAAGATGAGATGCTATATGTATAGCCAATAGCCCAAGTGCTGTATATACAAAGGGCGTGGGGCTGGAGAGCAATAATGGAAAATTTGCCATGTCCAAAAAACATAAGAAGGGGAAGAGGGGTGCCAAAGAATGTTAGGCCATGGTGGGATTCAAGCAAGCGAATATATGATTACAAGGTAGGACCACTAGTACAAATGAGACAGGTGGGTTCCTGCCCTTATGTAGGATTATCTCATTACTAATTAAGCAATTATAAGAAGGTACATGTATGCTAAAAGTAATCAGAAAATCATGCTGGTCAGAAGTTAATCATCAGCCTTCTTGATATAAATGCTGAATAGGTGAGATAGAATACAAGCAAGAGTTCTACAGCTGTGGGCACTGGCGGATCCAGGGGGCACAGCCAGCCGTGCCCCCCCCCCCCCTTTGAGAATCAAGATTAAAATTTGTAATAAAAAATGCTGTTACAGCGTGGCCCCCCCCCCCTCCCCCTCTTTTGACAGTGAAGAACTTTTTCTGGAATTAAAACTGCTTATGTTAGGAATTAGGAAAAAAATGAGCCCCCCCCTGGATGTAGGTATATTGTGAATAGAATAATACATGGGTACATTACTTGTGTTATGTAATAAGTCTTTATTTAGTTAATAAGTACATTTATAATTAAATTGGCAAAAATTCAGGACTAGTTTGTACCAATACATTTTATAGTATATCTAAGTTCAAGAATTATGATTCTGATACCTGAAGATGGTATAGGGCCATACTGTTAAAAAAAATATTATCTGAAAGTCACATTGGGAAGTATATTAAAAAGAGTAAAAAGAACATTATTTGGGAATGATATCACTCTACAATAACTTATAATTCTAAGCAGATTGCTAATTAATATAAATTCATTCATTTATTTTTTAATTTGACCTCAAGTAAAAACTGAAGCAAAAAATCAACTTATCAACAAATGAATAAGTAAATGAATACATGAAAATGAATGATGAATACAAATACATGTAACATGATCAAAAGAAATAAGCAAATAAACTAATTAATGAATAAATAGATTAAATTAATACAGAAATAAATATATAGATAAATAAACAAATTAAATTATTAAATCAAATCAATAGTTGAAAAATACATATAGGACCTGAAAAATAAATGAAGAGTATATTCAAATTGAACAGTCAAAAATATTCTAAATAAATCAATTGATTAATCAAATAATCAACAGATCAATGTAAGCAATGCAGCACTTAAAATGTGACCAATATCTAACTTGATGGCCATACATGTATATGATCAACATCAAAACACACCACAACAGAACAGAAAACAATGCAATTGAAAACATCAATTTGAAGCAAGATGGGCCTTTAGTACCTCCTTGAAGTATATACCTCACATCAAAGACACAACAAAGTCAACATACTATCTGATACAAGTGTTAACTAATGTTTATCTCACAAGTCTCCACCCTTCTCTGAATTACCCGATTACCATCGATCTACGGTGACGTAATAAGTGTGCAGCTCGCAGGCATGTGGCCGGGAAATAGGCGCATATCGATGAGAAGGCGTGGACAGAGAAAAGTCAAAACACTTATTGGTGAAGTGGCTTATATAGTTGTTTACTTGGGAGTGGGAATGTGGTATTTACAAAAAAAATCTTAAGTGCATTCCAACAGGATGGGTATCTACTGATTTGGTGGATTTGAAGGGTTTACAATAGGGTTGTAAAATTGAGTAATACGAAATTGAGATTAATGGTTTTTAAAAATGTTAATCAAATATTTTGGCAAGAGTCTGACACATAATTATATATATATATGCAGTAAATACCAGTACGCTTTTTGAAATATTATACAACACTGTTTACTTCATAAGTAAATGAATCTTTTTTTAACAGTTTGAACAGCCATGCTTAAAGGGTAAGTTCACCCTGACAAAAAGTTTATTGTAAATATAGCAGAAAAAATAATGAAAAATATTGCCGAAGGTTTGAGAAAAAATCATGAAATAATTAAAAAGTTATTAGAATTTCAATGATTTGATTTGTGACGTCATATGCGAGCAGCATTCCTACATAGTGAATGGTAAAAAATCAATGAAATGTCATTTTCTCAGAAAATTGAAAATGGTTTTCATTGTACCTTTTTTATATCAATAGACAAATCATTTTACACCCTATCATGAATAGAAAACAAAATGAAGTCATCAGGAACCATACAAAATTTAAAATTTATGCATCTTATATTACATAACAAATGGGGCAGCTGCTCGTTTATGACGTCACAAATCCAAAACTTTGAACTCTAATAACTTTCTTACTCTTAAACGGATTTTCCTCAAACCTTCACCAATGTTTTTTATTTTTTCCGCTATTTTACAACAAATGTTTCTTCAGGGTGAACTTCCCCGTTAATGTACCGATACTAAAGATTAGACATTACAGATTAACCATTGTTGTTTAAGAATCTAAACACAACTGTAATCTGTTAAACTTCTACTGTAAAGTTCATTTAGAAAATGGGGTGACTTGTATGATAAATTAAGAACAGGGTTTTTATGGGTTTACCGTTATAGGTTTTTTTAGGGAGCATGAAATAAAATAAAAACACATATTTTGGTATTGATCGATTATAAAACAAGATCCGAATGGAAGAAGGATAATTACTTTATGTTAGACTAGGGTGAATGTGTACGTACAGTACATTTTCCAAAGATCTGTCGAAGATGAGACCGACTGCATGTATGCATGTACATGTAGCCTAATGTAGGCCTACGTGCAGAGTTGTTTACTACACGTAAAGGTCCAGGATGGAAGAAAAAAAAAGAATGGTCCAGCCCAGGCATTGAATGAGGCATAATCCCTGTAGTAAGATATTGGAGATGGCATCGGACATTCCATCCATGCCTGGGAGCAATGAGGCCCTCTCCCTTCATCCCACATCCAATTAACTATCTCCTGTCAGCCCATCTAAATGGTCTGCAATTATATCCACTACAATCTATATAATGAGATAGCACTACCGACAGCAAATAACACCATGAATGCAAATTACTGGTGTATGCAAATCCCACAATGGTCAAATAAATCAGTTGATGAGGTAGGAGAAGTACAAAATAGAGTTTTATAAAAGAAGAGATGAAAAAGAGAATTAGAAGAGATTTCATTTGAAGAAATTTGTTTTACACATATAGAGTAAATCACCTCTACAGTGAAGTTACAATTTGCAATTCTTATATTTATGGGTGTGTACATGTAGTCACTCATAACACTAAATTGATGCTTTCTAACTTTTATTTGTCTCTTTATGCATGTCTAATGAACTACAGGCCTACATGTACATGGAAAGGCCTTACAACAAACAGAATTTGGTACACCCTGCTGGAAAGAACAGTATGACACAGAATGTTCAGTGTCAAAGAGTGTGTTTAAGGTCACACAATGTGTTAACAGTCTCTCAGTGTGCTCACAGTATGTACCCCTGTATTACAGAGCGCCCAGTGTCACAGAGTGTTCCCCTATCACAGTGTGTTCAGTGTCAATGAGTGTGTTCACAGTGTGCTCAGTGTGTGTTCAGTGTCAGAGTGTGTTCAGTCAGTGTGCTCACTGCCAGTGTGTTTGGTGTCAAAGAGTGTGTCTACAGTTTAACAGTGTGCTCTGTGCCAGTGTATTCAGTGTCACAGAGTGTATTCACAGACAGTGTTACAGAGTGTAATCACAGTGTGACAGTTTGCTCACATGGTGGTTTCTGTGAATAGCACATAATGCTTGAAAGACACGTCTGCCCCATGGAAACTACATTTGGAATGTTCATCATGTTCATGAAATGTTCAAAATGCTCAATGTAAGTGCGGTGATTATTTCACACTGTGGACACACTGTTAGACACAGTGAAAACACTGTGTTCTTTTCAGCACAATATTACCAAGTAGGCTACACTACAGGTACATTTAAGCACAGATCAGAATATCATGTGGTAATTAGTTAAGTACTGTACTGTATGTTCGATCTACCCTGTTCACTAACAAAAATCAATTACTGAGCTAATTACTACCATCGTTAATGGACTAATTACCATTAACCTATCATGATGCATTTACAATTAACAGAATTACATGAAGGCCTACAGCTCATATAATCAAAACACCATCTACATTGGCCAGTTCCTCAATTTAAATGTAAATTGATAACAGACATGCATAATTTTCTGCAGTCTTTGGAATCTTTCAAATCTGCTTGCATAGCCCCACCCCAACATCTATCAACATCTCTCCCCATTCCTCTCTCCCATAACCCTCTCCCCTCCCCACCAAACTCGGACTCTGTCTTTCTTTCTCTTCCTCTCTCCTCAATTTCCTGTTGAATTTTCCTTTTCTTTCCAACAATGGGCAAGACTGATATGGAATAGAATAAATGTATAATTTAAGAAATTGATCATGCAGAGGAAGTCTCAAATCATTCATCGATGGCACACAATGTTCACATGCAAGTCAAACTATTTCTCAATAATCTAAAGTCACATCATCCATGCAATCTACACAAACCGTGCATGAGTCACTGCATATAATGAAGTGATTTAAGAATATTGCCTTCCGGATGTCCACATTAGAACATTCCCTCGCACTTTCCAAAACAGTTATGAACTCTTCAACTCGACTTAACAAAATTTCAACAAAATTTGGAGCAATATTCACTCCAGTGTTTTTACAAGAAAAACTGATAGGACTATTCCTCTGCATCTTAAAATGTGATTCATGAACAAGGGCTTAAAGAGAAATTGTAGATTTAAATGTATGTTAGTCTTACTGTAGTATGATTGGAGGGGGCACTGGTAGGCCCATGGTATCACAGACTTTCTCACAAAAGAATTCATTTATCTGAAACAAGATATTGACAAGGAGACAATCTTCTTTTCACTTTCCCTTGTTTTCATAACATCTAAACTTTTCACCTCTAACGTTTTCAAACCACTAAAGAATTGGGTGGGCCATTCAGAGGTTTTCTTTGTCTTATTATTGATCCATCTTGTCTCCCTTACAGCACTCAACAATACCCTACATCAAAGGATATGTGGAAGGAGACACAGTCAGTTGATTGCTAATGAAGCCCTCCGAACAAACAGAAAGCAAATAAGATAATGAAAAATGCTGGAAGAAACTTTCCACTTCTGTGATCTTTTTGACTGCTGAATTCTGTAGTTCCCACAGGTTTTGTATTTAAAGGGGCCACCAGGATTCTAGTAGGCAATATGCTGCAATGGATTGATATTTTGTTCATTTTTTCATGAAAAGGTTTTTTCATGGAGATATCTCCATGATTCTATTTACCTTTCATCATTACAACATACAGGCCAATAATGTCCATGGATGTGCCAAATTTAGTATCCAATAAAGCCTACATTGGGTAGTACGCCTACATGTAGGCCTAGCCTAGGTATTGAATTTGTAAATGTATTTTATTGTTCCAAATAGAAATAAAAAATAGAAATCCTCTGAAAATTCATATTGCCCAATTGTTCATGGGCCCGACAGCCACTCAGTAGCACCGGATTGACATTGCTCTAACCCGTGAATCGTTGGAACACCAAACAGGGTAGAAACAACTTGTATCTATTAAACTCTTTTCACAGCATGGAAGCATGCTATTACATCTGGAATGTAAAAAAAAATATTTTATCTGATTCCAAACGATTAGAATTCATATTGCAAACTGGCCTAATTCACACATGCTTCTTGGAATTAGTTTTTTTTTAACTGTATAAAGGTTGAAAATCCTGACTTCAGTCGATCAGTTAAGTCTCCATCAAACAACACACCAAGATTTCAAATGTAAACTACCTTGAGAAAGTTGAAAACCTGAGGTGAGGGGTGAGGAAGGGGGATAAGGTGTGCACACAGGAGTCACCTAACTGAAGAAAAAACAAAAAATATCAAAGACAATTGAATGAGGCAGACATAGCAATCCCTGTACATACAGGCATTGCATACAGGTCTGCTACATTGAGCAGGGCCACATGCTTTTCACACTGTACTTTTTGTCCTAAATTGGTGGGGCTAAGGGGGGGGTCTTAGCCCCACCAATTTCCCGGGGTTAAGCTTAGCCCACTTTGTTTTCACACTACGTTTTAGCAAAGTGGGCTAGCACGGTAAATAGTACGGTACTATCTGGCCCTGCAAAAAAGCAGGGTTACCCGGCTTATTGTGGTGCTAGCACCACAATTGCGGTGCTAAGAGATGCAGTGTGAAAAACAAAACAGGGCTAAGGAAAGTGGGGCTAAGCATTAACCAATCACAGAAGTCGAATTGCGCGTTAATCACGCTCTGTATGGTAAAATCATCAGTATTCATGAGCTGAGGGATAGTCCGGGGTTAAGGCATTAATCACTGTTGAGCAGATAGTATGGGGTTAAGAAAGACAGTGTGAATCAAAAAAAAGATAGTATGGGGTTAAGAAAGACAGTGTGAATAAAAAAAAGATAGTATGGGGTTAAGAAAGACAGTGTGAATCAAAAAAAGATAGCATGGGGTTAAGGATAGTCCGGGGTTAAGGATAGTATGGGGTTAAGGAAATACAATGTGAAAAGCATAATAGAGAGAAGCAATTTCTACACTAGAATGTCATGATAAAAATCAATTGTAAGTTATTGTTAAGTTTTATGAAACAAGGCCCCTATACATATGACTTGCATAGGCCTATCAATTAAGATACCATTAACAAATAGGCCTACCTGTTGAACAAAGAATTGCATTTCCAAATTAGGGAAAACACAATGTTTAAAGATAAATTCCAGTTTTGGTAACGATCTCAAAATGACTTTTGACAGAATCTAAGATAATGACCACCCAAGTGTCTGTTTGTACGAATGAAAAATATGTGCCAAAGGATTCTGGAAGAAATTGTGTAATTGCTGAGAAATAAGCAAAATAAGCGTGGATTCGGTCACTTCCGTCGGGTCTTTATTCCAGCAATATTAATACACCGTCCCACGTGTGCCTGTGTTGGTGATCTTCAGTGTGAACATTTTTCAGCGTAGATTTCAAGATTTTACAAAGTTCAGCTTATGTACCAGATCTTGATCATCGATGATGTTCTGTCAGTTAAGCCTGGTTTTACAGACTTTCTCATGAAATCAGTGTTTACTGCAACTACTGGCATTTCTCTTTAACCTAGAGTCTACCCCAATTAGTAAATGATCAATCAGTATATTTGTTGGTAGCAAATTGAAGGTCTGTTCAAGGTGGAAGTTCAAGTAGGATCTCCCATACAACTATCAAATAGAATATTGGGGCAAATTATAGTTTGGAAACAGGATAAATTTCTGTTAGGTTATCTGCTGATTGTGTAATTTTGCAGAGTCCAGTATTTGGGGGTGGAAAGGCATGCTGTCCTCTTCATCCATGATCCATATGTTCATTTTCAGATGATGGTGTCTCCCATTATAGAGAGCATGTCTGCCCTTTGTTCAAATAAAAAATAGGCAAAGAAATGAGTCAACAGCATCTCTCACTCACACTTCACCTGATCATGCATAACATATCCCTTTAAGATTAAAAGATTTAGCATAAAATAAGGGAGAGGAATAACACTCTTTCTCAGACAATAAATCTCTCTTTTCTTCAAGGATTAATCAACTCAGCCCAATCAACAGATTTCAATGGAAACACTTAGGACTGGTTTTAGAAAATTTCTATTTCAGTAAGGTTAATCAGAATTAAGAGGGGATTAGGAAACTAATTTTAGATTTACATGCACAAAGGGCATACCTTCCAGCCATGCATAATTTTCAAAAGCAAGAAATTTCTCTACATTCACATTATGCATTAAAGGAGGGGACAAAGGAATAAATATACTGCCAAAGGATAGACTATAGGAAGGTAAACTTCTGTGACAGAAAAATAAAAACATCACCTATATTATCATTGAGGTCCTAGGTGTTTTACACTCACCAAATTGCAAAAATAACTAATTTATTTCAATGTAAATCATAGTAATTAGGACCTACAATGTATTTACCTAAAAGGTATTTTTAAAAACTATGAAGACTTATGGAGTTTTTGCAGGGAATTCTCAGAGCTTGCAAGCATGTTTTCATTGTGAAAGCAAATTGCGAGAATTTTTATTGACACAATGGCAAGGACTCCAAGGAGAATTCACTTGCATTGAGTCTTTTTGCTTGCTCATAATTTTAAGTATATCTGATTCTGGTGTGAATGCACTAAATGATTCAAGTAGACCTACATGTATTCTGAAGCATGAATATTTTTTTGTAAATTACAAGCATTTAAGAGAATCAGCTTGGTGTGAAGGCATCTATAGATTCTTGGAAGAAAAAAATGCATGAATGTTTTGTCTGTGAGTGACCATAAAAAGTTACTAGTTATGATGTATACCGGTTTTAAATAGGTGTTTGTATTTTTCTCAAGGAATTTATACTCGGTTCTGTCACTTTAAATAAGTGTTTTTATTTTTGTGAGGGATTTATACTCAAAGTCCACCAAAGACCAATAGACCAGTAGAATATTGCCTCATAGATGGCCTGCATGGAATGTAGGCCATCATGTAAGCAAACAACAACCTCCTAGAGATCCTACGGCTGCACATGTAATTAGCATTCTCTGCACCTACATGCTCATTAGCAGTGGTAGGAAACAGCATCGATGACGCAAGAGGTGTCGGTTTCCCTTGGCAAAAATAATGAGGGATGGAATTTAATTAAATCACGCCCAATATCGATTGATAGCGATCCGAGGCAACGCAGGAAGATGACAATTAAATATTTTCTTTGTCTGGATGGTGACATAATGAAGGCATAATTACTTTGCAGTGGCACATTTTCTACAGTAACATTGCAACAATGGTTTGTGATATTGGTAGTTCTTATTTTCACCTTAATACAGTAATATAATAATTCTGTTTCCATGTGATCCAACCATGAAAATAAATGTCATGATTTGTTCTAAAAAATCTTGATGGGTGAATACACAGTTGAGGACAAAAGTTTACATAAACATGGAATTCAGTGAAATTTGTTCGCTTGCCAAACACTGCAAAATTTACTGTACATATAGATCTTCAGAAATATAAATACTAACATGACAAATTTGGTATCAAATGAAAGAGCGTATTTAAGCTCTTACAGATGATTGGGATGCCGCTGGGATTAAAGTATATTTCAGGTGAAATTTTCTTTGAAGAAAAAATCAATATTCGTGCCAAGTGTATTCTATTGTTTGTTATATTTTCAAACATCGTTTCATAGAAATATATGAATGTCAAATCTATGATTTATATTACATTTATATCATGATATATCACAACTGAACAAAAATGTAATCAGAAATGTTTGCGTTAAGAAGCAATTAGCACAAATATGAAATGTTTTTGTCAAGTTTTTATAAATTGTCTAAAATATGAAGATTTGGGGGGGAATGACACCTAAATATTTTTCAGCTCCTGATGACAATGCATTGTGATGAAGGGGCATGACATACTCATTTGTTTGCTATTAAATTTATCATGATAGCACAAATATTCTATAAGATACAGTAAATTTTATGTTTGATGAGTGTCAACTTTTCTTTGAATTTCCTGGGTGTACTTCTGGCCTTAACTGTATCTTGGAGGAAGTTTGATTCCTTAGTGAAACAGCAATAAATCAATGAATATCTCACTCTTTTTCCTTTTACTACAAATATTCTGCTCTGACTTCATACACTTTTTCACATTTCCAAGCACCTCCAATACACAGGACTATACCAACCAAGTAGCATTCTATACAGCACTAGCTTAGGATGGCTTGCAAAGTGACAACACTGTTAACTATTTACATGCTGTTTACAATTTTAAGAAACGCTGCCAAATTTAAACAATCATTTTAAGTGACAGGCTTAAAGAGAAATGCCAGTAGTTGCAGTAAACAATGATTTCATGAGAAAGTCTGTAAAACCAGGCTTAATTGTCAGAATATCATCAAGGATCTAGATCTGGTACAGTTACATAAACTGAACTCTGTGAAATCTTGAAATCTACGCTGAAAAACGTTCACACTGAAGATCACCAACACAGATAGGCACATGCGGGACAGTGTATTATTATTGGTGGAATAAAGACCCGACGGAAGTGACCGAATCCGTGCTTATTTTGCCTATTTCTCAGCAATTACACAATTTCTCCCAGAATCCTTTGGCACATATTTTTTATTCATACAGACACTTGGGTGGTCATTATATTAGATTCTGTAAAAAGTCACTTGGAGATCGTAACCAAAACTGGAATTTATCTTTAAACAGCGTTGCTTAAATTTTTAGTGTAAAATAAGGCTTTGTATTTGGCAAATTCAAATAAAAAACAAGATTTCACTGCAATCAAATGTATAAATGACAAGATGAGAGGGAAAAGGCACATATTTTGTATGCAAATGCTCAAGGTCTCAGTAGTTGAATAAGAATAGAAATAATACTTTTGGTCAAAATAAATAATTTTCTCCAAGTCTCTTTTTCTTGATAAAAAAAAACTTTCATCATATGAGAACAAAGAGCCCACAATCAATTGATCTAACCTATACCTCCCTTCCAATGTTTATAACTTGATTACATTGATTGGTTCTTTTGTAAATAAATCAATAATGAAATATATCTAGATTTAGACAATGAACTTGGGAAAAGTGCATTCAGCACATTAGGCCTCGGCAAACTCCATAACCTTGCAATAAATTCAACTTTGGTGAGTTCTTTAGATTAAGTTTCTCCTGTCATGTAATGCAATATTCAATCTATTGAAAGAATTAATGAGCAAGGCACAATATCTACAATATGTCAGCCAGTAAGCACACAGAGACCCATCCCATTACTCGTACAAACATCGCCTACGAAAGATTCCAAGATAAGTGACTTGAAAATTTTCGCCTTACTGCAAAGGATATTTCAGCTCTGGTTTTATATTGATTTTTCAAAATTATTCTTACCTACTGATATCTACCTTTTAGATATATTCAAAATATACTTTATTGAAAATAACTAACTTCATTCTTTTCAGTTCTGGTTTTATATTGATTTTTCAAAATTATTTTTTCCAACTGATATCCACCTTTTAGATATATAAATATTCAAAAGATATTTTATCGAAATTAATAAACTTCATTCTTTTGCATCATTCATCTTTTGCTTCTCTTTTCAGTTGCTTTTTCATATTTACTGCATCATACTGGCTAATAGTACCAGCAAACCCATCAACAATCAACAATATATAGTTGATCTTCACCTATTTTTCCTTCTCCTCAGTTGAACTAATATGGTCTACATGTAATCCAACTATCTGAGTATACTCACTGCTTGTAGACCAAATGAACATATACCAACAGTAATGGATAGTTACACATCCCAGTGTACCCCTTCAGTGTATGTGTCCCTCCCATTTTAATAACATCTTACTATGGCCCTGTAGACATTATTACCAATGGTCACTAATGAGGGAGAGTGGGGAGGGGTAATTTCAATCAATTTTCTCATTTGGCAAAAGCACACCAGGGGGCCCAAACATCAAAATTACAATCAAAACAGAGACCATTGCATTGTTGGCAAAAAATGGTTTCCTGGGAGAACATCTCCACCAGAATACCCACAAAGACTTGCCTCAATTACTATTCAATCTGAAGTATTAGAGCAAATGGGATAAATGAAAGGAAATCAGAGAAGTTTGGAAAATTCGGTATTAAGCAATCAGGCATTGTTTATTGCTAAATGAAGTACATATGTACAGCAACTTCCCAGATATTCCCAATTTGGTGATATGCACAGAAAATAAGTGATCTAATTTACTGGTCCTCAAACAGTATGGTAATACGAGTATTTGGGGAAAACAAACATCTGAAATAAGAACTAATGGTCTTTGTTCATCAAAGCATAGTGGTATGGTATAACAAACAAGGCAAGTATCTGCAATTCATCATAGGAATTTGTAGATTTGATTCTTAAGCATGAAACTGAATCAACCAGGTTCAGAATACTGACTGTTTTATTTATTTTGGAGAAGTACCTGTAATAATTATTGAACAGAATCTATACAATGAATGTTCATTATAAGAGCTATATATCCAGAAGATGAATTTTATGAGAAAAGTTTCATGTTAGGAATAGGATAATAGTGGTTAGAAACATAGCCTTGCGACTAGCACAGAAAAAAAACATTTGAAAAGTAAACACAGATACATAATCAACATTTTAAGCACTAGATTTCAAAAGACTTGCAATCTCACAGGCCAATTAACAGAGTGTAGTTGTGATTTATCAGTCTCCATTCTTGAAGAGAAATTTAAACTAGGTCAAGTCCACTCAAGAAATTATTTCACTAAATTAAATAGAGATAAGTCACACAATTACATGTATAATACTATTTTTTCTCAAGTCAAATTATGTAAAATCATGTACATTAAAAGTAATTGCATTCAAAAATTGCTTATTTTGCATATTTATGCACAACAA
Source organism: Lytechinus variegatus (assembly GCF_018143015.1). Lineage (NCBI taxonomy): Eukaryota > Metazoa > Echinodermata > Echinoidea > Temnopleuroida > Toxopneustidae > Lytechinus > Lytechinus variegatus. The sequence goes on along the minus strand of NC_054740.1, from coordinate 43,362,755 downwards.
AGGTGATAAGCAAATGAACAAACCAATTATGTCACAAACTTGCTATTTCTTTTGTATTCTTAGGGGGCAATGCAAAATACCAATAATTACATCACGAGATTAAAAATTGCCAGTCTAGATAGATCAAATCATCCCATGTTAGAATTTCTGCCAAATTCCTTTCTGAAAATAACTGGTCTATTCTAATGTAGTTCTATTACTTTTTTCAGGATTTGAACTGAGATTCAATAACAGTATTGAGATAAGTTTCTTAATATTCTAGTATATAATGCTATCAGAAGATCTGATCAAAGATTGTAGTTCAAAACTTCAAATCAAAAGTAATTAAAACCAATCTCAAGTTGATACAGACCTTACAAACCGTAACAGATTGCAAATTCTCTTATCAACAAATGTATCAAATAGAATAATCTGCAAATGAGTTCAATTGAGTTTTCAGATTTGAATTGGTATTATATTGAATGTCAGTGATTCACCGAGCCATGTCTGGACCATTCTTCCCAGGACAATAAAGAGCTTGATAGAATTCAACTCAAATTTGTAACATTACGCTGACTACTGGACTCCTTGTAGATTCCAGCATAATAGGCCCAGGGACCATTTCAATTGCTCCGTGTAAATCATCATGTCAAGTCACCGAAGTCAAAGGCATCATTCCTTCTTTTAGCTGTCTCCCGAGCGTGGGAAAAATCATTCTACTACTGGAAGGGAGTAAGGACAAAACCAAACAAGATCATAACTCCAATTTTGACAGGAAATCATACAATTGTCAGTTTCCTTCTATTTTTTTCATTTCCCCCTCTTTATTCCCTTGCATGTAGTGCAGACAAGCGCCGATCACCGAGAGTACTGTCAGTTGCCTCATGTAATTTGAACAAGTAGTTTCCTGTATCCCATAGAACTTTTATTGGCTACTAGTACTGGGATTCTAGAAGTGAATGAGGGTAGCCAGGTGTTCAGACATTCATCTCTCATCATACAGCATTATCTTTTTTTGTATCCTCACCGAATATCTGAGAAAGTACAATGGCTCAGTGGTCGAGGAGCTTTGAAATCTAAGGGCTGGGTTTCAAAGCAAAATTGATTGGCAGAGAATACTCATTTAATACGAAGAAACCCATAGTCAGGGTCCCATATCATAAAAATTACTACCATGGTAACTTTGGCATCCAATGGCAATGGTAATTATCAATGTTCAACAGTCAATCACAATGAAAGATTTCAGGGAAGTAACCAATGAATAACAAAGGTGGTATGCAATGGGGTCAATGTCTTCTCAATATTTTATTTTTTTTCTTTTAAATTAGCCAACAAGCAAACCAATTTTGCAATAAAGAAACTTATCACATACATGTATGAACAATGTTTCCTAATAGATTTCTGGTAACTTCCTTCTGTATACAATGTTACTCAGTTTGATGGTCTTTTGGCTCAAACAGTTTCCACTACATTTCCTTTAGTCTGAATGGACTACAGCAGTATGATTGGTTGTGGCAGATGGGCATACCACACCCTATCAGGTCAGCAGCAGCCTTATACAGGTGGTAAGGACATAAACGTGACCAATAACTTGACCTTATAAGATGTAACTGATCTCAAAGAGCAGACAGGGCGTTCTTGAGGGATTACAAAGGAGTCAAGGTCCTTGTTACCACCATGCAGCTGGTCATGGGACCATTAGTTGTGGAGGGGAGCGTTTCGTTTCGTGTTGGGGCATCTTGCCAGTGATTTTCACTGAATACTTTGTACTAAACCAATTAGATGCAAGGATTTCAGTTGCTTTCATTGTCAGTGAAAATCTCTGACTATTGAGTTTCATTTAATGCTCTGTAGGTCAAATTGGGTCAGGACAATCTGAGAGGAACAATTCTGATTCAGGCAATACATATACCAACAATTAAACTAGGTTAAAAATGTATTTACCAACAGATAACACTGGTTCAGGGAGATGTTGTTGGTTTGGTGGACATAAATCTATGTCTGCATTTTGGACACCAATTTTGTTAATGAGGGAAATATGCAGAAAATAACAAAAAATAACAAACTAACTCACCATTATAAGGGTGTCTCCTTCTTGTAGCCATTCCTGGAAGGCCCTTCAAATCCAATCTTAGCAGCTTGCTTAATCTCCAGAGCTGATAATCCATTTCCATTTGTAATAATCCCAGATTGGTTAAGCATTCCTTGGCTAGTGTTTAATCCAGTATTTCCTTGGGGTAAGTTTGCCTTTCGTTGAAACTTAGGGTTGGTACAGATGCCATTGCGTCTGGTACGTGGTTCAGGTGATCCTGGAACACGGTTGTTTTGGGCACCCATCAAGCGTTGGATGTTGATCTGGTTGAAAGAGCCAGGAAGCGAGGCCTTGCGGGTATAGGCCTGGACCTGATCAGGTGTCAGGTTCACAGGTTGAGAGTTTGAGCGTTGATGGGATGATCCCATCTTCATTTCATTCTGTTGCATGATTACAGATTGTTGAAATGAGTGCTTAGCACCATGTGTGGGAGATGGTTGGAGTTGTCCACAGTAATGGCAGGAACTGTTGCTCTCGTTCATCTGCTTACGGGATAGGCGTGGGGAGTAATCCTGAGGAGGGTAATGAGAACCGTTGGAAGGGTTCTGGAAGGAAGTGTTCAATTCCTGGCTGTTGATGCTTCCAAGGGAGCTGGCCCTGTACAGAGATTGCTGGCATTCTTGGTGCTGTTGGATCAGGTGCATGTGACTCTGCTGTTTATGCCAAGGAGATGGAACATCTTGGTGATTTTGATAGTGCCCATTGCCCATCTTCGGAGGCATCTGCTGACTGCTTGTCCGGGGTACAGCACGTCTTGTTGGTGATGGTGAAGCAGACTTCACATTGTGTACCATCACATGCTGTGAGGATCCATTCGGAAGGGGATTTGAAGACTTCCGCACTCTCTGAGGTGTTGGTGGTGGCTTCCGCTCATCAGAATTAGTTGGGGAGCTTGGGGCGCTTGAAGAGCTCTGGCGTCTAGGGGAGTGCCGTGGAGATGGTTGGGAGGATCCTTCACTCGGGGTTGCTGATAGCTGTTCCCGCTGTTGATGCATTGAAGGAGATGATGAACGAGACGTATGAGCAGGTGATTGTGTTCTACGGGATGCAGCACTGGATGGTCCAGATTGATGTCTTCTACTACCATGTTTTGGGGTTCCTTGCAGCTGCTCTGAACTATGAGCTGTAGTGATGTTTTCAGGTATTGTCTGAAAAGAACTTGTTGGTGTAATTTTTGTTGGAGTGCCATTTCTCATCAGATTGGGGTCTGGAGAGCATGTTCGTGGGGAAGGGGCTCTCTTGTGAGACACCATATGTTGTTGTAGCTGCTCTGTGAAAGACGTTGTTGTTCGATTTTCCCTCATTGCACTTAGATGCAAGCATGAGTTGTTGGTAGAGTTTGTTAGATTTGATGACGACTTTGTTGAAGGATTTGAAGTGCAAGATTTCCTCTTGTCATAGGTAGAGTCCGGAGAGTTTGAGGGAGAACTACCTTGGAGTAAGGCACCATTAGTTAACACTGATGGCTTATTGTCACTGTTGCTTGATGACAAAGAACTACCACTTCTCTTTGAAGATGCTCTGCTTGATGGAGGTGACAAGGGATTTTGAACACCATAATCTTCCAATAACTTGCTGACTTCCTCGTGGCCACCCTTCAAGGCAACTTTCATTGGTGTACGTCCGTGCTCATCAGCATGATTTGGATTAGCGCCATACTGGAGAAGGGCTTTGACAACATCGACATGGCCTTCTTGTGCAGCAATACAAAGTGCAGATGCACCTTGATTACATGTGTGGTTTATATCAGCTCCTCTTTCCAATAATACCTTTGCCACAGAGACATGGCCTTGCCATGCTGCTGACTGCAGCACAGACCTGCGTTCCTTATCAACTGCATTGGGATTCGCATTACTTTGGAGGATGAGAGAGACCATATCAGAGTGGCCTTGCCATGATGCTACATGTAGAGCAGTTCTACCTTCTGTGTCGCAAAGTTCGGTATCGGCACCATTTGCCAAAAAGAACTGAGCCATAGGGAGTTTGTTCTCCAAGGCAAGCATATACATAGTTGATCTTCCTTCAGCATCTCTGTAATTGATGTCTGCGCCATGCTCCAAGAATAAGCACACAAGTCCCTGATGTCCCTCTGATGCAGCTGCCCTAAGAGCTGTACGACCATCATGGGAGCAATGACTAACGTTGGCACCATGCACCAGCAATACCTTCACACCTTCCATATGCCCCTCTTGAGCAGCAAGTACAAGAGGGGTACGTCCATCCCGATCAGCAATGTCCACAGTGACATGAGGACCCTGCTCAAGGATTGCAAGGCAGACATCTTGGTGACCCTCATAAGCACACATATGTAATGGTGTCCATCCATGGTTATCTTTGTGCATCTCATCTAATCCCCTCTCTAGCAACATGCGGACAATCTCACAATTACCTTGAGATGCGGCAATTGATAATACCGTCCTTCCTTCTCCATCGATTGTATCCACAGCTGCACCCCAATAGAGAAGTGTCCTAACAATTGTGGGGTGTCCCATAGAAGCAGCTACAATCAATGCTGTCCTGTTGTTGTTGTCAGTATGATCAACATCAGCTCCACCTTCTAACAGCAGTTCAACGACAGTTTGGTGGCCTTCGTAGGCAGCAACCAACAGTGGTGACATTCCCTCATGGTCCCTATGATCAACAGCAGCACCTTTCTCAATCAGAAGTGTAACAACATCAGTATGTCCCTGATTAACAGCTATGGACATTGCAGCAACAGACAATGCAGTACGACCATCAAAGTCCTCATGGTTTATTTCTGCCCCATTGTTTACAAGATATTCCACAATAGCACTATGTCCCATGTATGCTGCAGCTATAAGTGCAGTCCTTCCTTCATGATCAGCTTGATTGACATTGGCACCATGATCAACAAGAGTTTTCACAATATCTGCATGACCGCCCCATGCTGCTGCTCTCAATGCAGTTCTCTTTTCATTGTGATCACTACAATCCACTACTGCTCCTTTGTTGAGAAGTGTTGTAACAACATCTGTATGGCCAGCCCAGGCTGCAGAGCGCAAAGGTGTCCATCCATCATGATCCACATGATCAACCTCAGCATCATGGCTCAACAGCAAAGCAACAACTTCCACATGTCCATGTCGAGCTGCCAACCCAAGAGCTGTTTGGCCTGTCCTATCAGTCACTCCAACATCTGCACCATAGATGAGTAACGATTGAACGACTTCAAGATTTCCGCTGTAGGCAGCATTGGCAAGAAGTGAACGACCATTGCTATCAACTTGGTTTATTGATGCACCACTACTGATGAGTGAATGTAGAGATTCCTGTTTCTCAAGAGCATCTTGGAGAATCAAAGAATTCCTGTCCATATCTACAACTCGGGCACCAGCACTGACCAATAATTGTGTGACTTGCTTATCCTTTGGGGACTGAGAAGCTAGGCAATCATAGAGTGGTGTACCAGCCCAAATTAGCCACAGTGCTAGATGGCTACTATCTAGAGGTGGTGAAATCCCTGCTTGGATCAGATTTCTTGCAAAGTCCTGCACCTGCGAAGGAGTCAAGTCTGGAGCACTACATGTATACCTCAATGCAAGCATGGTGTGGCCTTCAGTGAGACTGCACATGTATTTCTGTGTGCAATACTTGACATCAAGCAGCCATTCAGAAAAGCTATAATGAAAGATTAGAATCCGGTTGTCCTTACTTCTCACCAGAATTTTGCACATCATCTTCAGCCTGTCCTGGAATTCCTCTCTTGTCAGGGCAAAATTACGAGTCTTAGCACATGCATAAAGTTCAAGCTCAGTAAGAGGGCACTGAGCAGCAAGCATTACTCCAAGAACTGGTCTGATTTTCGCAAACTGTTTCTTCAGGAACAGACGCTGGCACAACCATAGGTACAATCCATTTAGAGTTCCTGGAATTTCAGTGATGTCTTGAAGTGAAATGAAGCCATCTGCCACTCCATCCAGCACTTTCTCCAGATACATGATGCACCCATTGCTCTTGATGTGCAACTGATTCAGCATTTCTGCAGTGTCTTTACTCAGTTGCGTACGTATTGCCTCCTCATGATCTAGTCTCCTCAATATGTACTGCTGTACATCCCTCACTACATGGGACTTGCGAAGATCGTCCAGGCTGAGCTTACGAAAACCTGTGAACATACGCGTAACAGTCTTACTTTGACGGCGAGCACTGCACAGGAGGCAGAGCCAAGGTGGAAAAAGTTCATGGTGATTTGCAAGAAGCTCTGCAATGGTTCTGCTTCCTGCAGGACTATCTCCTTCCATCGCAGGATAAGCCTCATCCAAAGAATCCACAAGAATGAAGCAGTTACGAGATGGTGGATTTAGAGAACAAAGAGGCACCAAGACTCCATTCTTGAATGCTTCATCTGGATTACGCTCACAGGCAGCAGGCTCCAGGACAGCTTGCACACTTGGGTCCCTCAGCTTCTCGTCATAGCCATGGATGAGAGTGGAGCGTGTGATCATGTTGACCAGTCCTAGAATGAACTTTGACACGGACAGGGACTCTCGATTGTGAGCCTCACAGAAATGATATGCCAGCATCCTCTTTGTAAGGCTACGTTGCTTCCCCGAACTAGTCGGCCAGACAATTTCGGAGCAGACCGCCGTCTTTCCACTTCCTGGCCCTCCCATAATTAGAGTTCCACATGTTCTTGAAGCCTGTCTGTTGTCCAAGCCATGGACAAGCTTCTGGAAGGCCCATTCACGGCAGTAGAACCGCTTCCCTTGAAGCATGCAGGTCGTCATCATGGAAAAATGATTTGTTTGATCCCGAACTTTTGACACGCTCCTATTTTAGAATCCTCTGTGTCGAACAGTTTATCTAACTTTCACCTCTGAGCTCCAATCCCAGTAGATATCCATTTCCACTTTGCACAACTTGAAAGTCATGGAACCAGTCAGTATCTGCACATGAAAAGAAGAAAACAAAATAAACTTTTACTTGTTAACCAATGATAAAATTTTGTGATTATCAAGATACTCATAACCACTATTATCTTTTAGCACAGACTGCAGATTATCAGTGGGGATAGCCCCACTTATATTTCTATTGACCCTTTTGTTGATTTTATTGACATAGCCTCTGTGGTTCTTGATATATACCTACCAATTTTCAAAGTGACATAGACACCTGACCACAATACAGAATTACAGATATCCCTGCATTAAATTGATGATTTATTCTGCATTTTAAGCTCTAGACTACATGTAGCTATAGAATTCACATGACAATAAATGGATAGCATGGTAAGCACCAAATAAGCAATTTGTGTGTACCATTTTATCTCAGGAGAAGCACTTTTTTGTATTTTTCTTGAACTAGAGAGAGCCCCAACATCCCCCCCAAAAAAATGGTTATGAAATCCAATCAGAATAGATTTTTTTACATTTGCTGAATATGGTTAGATAGACAGCTGAGCCTGCTGGCTTTGATTAAAACCTCTTGACAAACTTACACAGCACCCCTCCCAACCTCTATTCCCTACATAATACATATAATCTCCACATACTGTAGTCATAGAGAATTATCCCTTGATCTTCTTGGGAGACTTTGTTCTTGGGTTCCAAGGTATAGTTATTTTTGCGGGGCACCTATATAAAAATTGAACAGTTAAGCCCCCTCCCTACTAAATCATAAATCTGATTAACAAACAAGAGTTGGTATTCCAGTTAATGTTCTTTGTTGTGGTTGTTGCCACTGCTGCACTAGTGCTATGGACTGGAATGCTGGACTCATGCTTTGCATCGCAGGGAAACCATAGAACTGGTATGTAGGAACAATTCCCTGCATTGAGTACATGGGAATGAGGAAAGATACTGACCAGTGGCCACCTCCATAGAGTATCAGAAATTATCACACATATTACATGTACATATACTATATAGCCATACTTCGAGTCTGATAGAGCTCTCCATTGTTAGGCTTTCATTTGTTTTGTGCCATGCATTCATTATGGTGGCCCTGAAGGAACATCGCATATAGACCAAATCGCGAATATTCACGACGAAATTGGCGACGAAATTCACGACGTGGCCAATTTCGTTGCAAATTTCGTCGTGAACATTCAAATTGGCGACGAAATTGGTGACGTTGTGAAGTATGAATATTCGCGATTTGGTCTATATGCGATGTCCCTTCAGGGCCACCATAATTCATTGCTTCACTGAACTGATGGGTGTCATGGGGGAACTCTGAAAGATGCTTTCTTCAAAACTAAGACTTGATTTCTAGCTGGCCCTTTGTTGTTTACAACTATAATTGGGAATCCATATGCACTCTATGGTTAGAATATAGCACTCTGTTCAATATTTACTAATCAAGGAGGTACGCTCCATCAACAAGAGCAACTGATGAAAACACATCAATTGTGACTAATGCAGGGAGTCCCTGATCATAGGATACATTTTGTTACTATCTTTATACTTCAGTGTGCACACCCTTTCTATTAGATCCTGAATCTGTCCCTAACCACATGACCCCCCCCCCCTTCATTGTACTTTTCCTAAGAATGAAAAAAAAAGCTAGTACAAAATATTATTGGGAGATTAAATTGTGAGTCAAATGCACCTGCCCTAAACCTACAGGTAACTCAAATGACAGTCTGATTACTATTTCTTGAGGTCAAGATTTTCAGATTACATACTGTGCAACACCACCAATTGTAACTATGAGGAAAATATTAGCTACAAGCAATCCACTAATTTTTTTCCCTATATCAATCAATGTTTTTTTTTAATTATCACTGCTTCAATTTGTATTAGCCTATACTCTCATCAATTACCATATTGTTATTTTGCCATGCTTAATTGTAATGAATTTTCATAAGCAGTTGATACAGTGGCAAATGAGCCAAAAATGTTTAGAGGGTTAGACGTATGGCGTATCACATACAAATAATTCAAATTCAAATAATTCAAATTTTGTGATAGATTTTGATATAATATTCAGAAAATAATATATTTCATCCTTCTCTCTTTTCTTTTCTTTCCTTTTCTTGTTTTTCCCCCTTGGTTGTGAAAAATTTGGGTAATGCAAGAACCCCTCAAGCCCCCCCCCCCCATATCTGTACACCAGTGAGCTAATATAAAAATAAAATGTGAAAGTAAGAATATAAAATATCACTTAATTTGAAACTGAAGACCATGTACATCTAATATAATTAAAAAATATCAAAATAGAATTCAGAGAGCTAGCCAAACTCTCATGTATTAACAATTAATCTTGCATAAATCATTATCATTCTCTCTGTACTGTCTCACATTGTCATTAAGCTGGAAAAAAATATTCAATATTCAAAGTTCAAATGCTTATTCCGATCCAAATATTTTTTTAAACCAAGCTATAAGAAGGGCCTCTATTGATTTCTCTTTTTTCATACTAATGATTACAACATGGGGATGTGTGGTTATGAAATGTGAATACTTTCAGGAACACAGGGGATATTTTTATAGTCACATAAACAGTCAGTTGTATGTCATGCCCATGCACTGATCATAATGAGCCGGGCATGAGTAACGGCCATCGTCTTCGTCCTCAAGAAGAGAGCATCCTGCTCTGAATAATTCAACGAGGACAGTACCATGCTGCAATGTATTGCAGTCCAATGCAACGATGACTGAGTGAGAAAAAGCCTTTCATTCTCCCCAGCCACACTATGGGATGTGATGGGAAGGAGAATAGGAATGTCACATGAATCATAGCGGAGCGGATGTCAGGTTGCAGTGTGATACAGCACATTCTCTATGGAGTGACTCGCAAGGAGGATTTTCAAATGAAAGTCAAGAAATTAACTATCAAGAACTAGTAACGATTATTTTTTTTTACTTTTATAATGACTTGAATCTGAAGGCAAAGCAGTTAGGAAAGATCTTTACAGTGACTAGTACACAACACACTCAAAACACCATTAAAGGGGAAGTTCACCCTGAAGAAAACTTTGTTGTAAAAATAGCAGAAAAAATAGTAAAAAATATTGGTGAAGGTTTGAGGAAAATCTGTTAAAGGGTAAGAAAGTTATTAGAGTTCAAAATTTGGGATTTGTGACGTCATAAACGAGCAGCTGCCCCATGTGTTATGTAATATAAAATGTATGAATTTCAAATTTTGTATGGTTCCTGATGACTTAATTTTGTTTTCTTTTCATGATCGGGTGTGAAATGATTTGTCTATTGATATACAAAAGTTAGAGTGAAAACCATTTTCAATTTTCTGAGAAAATGACATTTTATTGATTTTTTACCATTCGCTATGTAGGAATGCTGCTCGCATATGACGTCACAAATCAAATAATTGAAATTCTAATAACTTTTTAATTATTTGATGAATTTTTCTCAAAGCTTCGGCAATATTTTTTATTATTTTTTCTGCTATTTGTACAATAAACTTTTTGTCAGGGTGAACTTCCCCTTTAATCAACAATAGGCCTACCACTTGTAACATTAAAAATAAAGGAATATGAATATATATTTTAGTGATTTGATTTATGGGAATAACAAAATATTTTATGAGAAGACTGAATCATTCTAAAACTTACAATTGGGAAAATTGATATTTTTGCATCACAAGGATTGCAGTTTGACATTAGAATAGTCTTTAATCATATGACAAATTCTTTATCGGATGCGAGAAAAAAATATTTATCATCTAAACTAAAGACAGAGCTGTAATCTAATTTCATATATTTGCACCTGTTAAATAGTTAGTCAAGGCTACTTTAATATATATGCTTCTGCCAAACTGAAGCGAGGTCAGTGGAATGAAAGAGGTTTGTGTCCGCCCTGCCCAAGTAGGATGCGAAAATAAATTGATGCAATCCTTTCTGCAAGCCTGCAACAAATCTTTGTAGGAAGTTTGGAACACATGATCAGTTACCCCCCCCCCCACCTCCATTGCCTATAGTCCTACCAGAGCTTGAACTTAGAGGGGGGGGTTATTTATCAGAATTGATCTAAATACACAAATCGTAATGCAGGGCCCTGTCTTACAAAGAGTGACGATTGGTCCGATCAATCATAACTCTATAGAAATCCATCAGGGTCATATTTTTTTCTACGAAAAACTTGCACAATGTCCTTTGTATGCAAAGAGAAGCGCAGTGAATTTTTAAGAAAACAATGAATGCATGAATATATATCACAGCTAGAAGACATTTTGAACAAACATGCATTATAGATGTTGCTGGCCGTCCATCGTTGCGATTGATCAGATCAATCGTAAAGTTGTAAGATGGGGCCAAGAAGTCTGAAAATGTGATATGTTTTGCATATTCACGAGTGCCGGCTGTGCAGATCCCTACTCATTCGACCCAGAGACCACATAGGCTAATCATTATAGGCATACATGCTTATGCAAGCTGTGGTCTTTAGAAATGTGTGGAATCAGCTGGTCTTCAGTGGGATTAAACTTGAAAAAGTAGACCTTTACATGAAGATAAAATTGAAATACAGAAACATACTGCAATGTAGGAAATTATTATCCACCTAGGCCTACATGTACAAGACAAATTGATGGGGTTGAATGATATCATAACAGGTGAATGCAGATTTTCTAATTGAATCCTAGCTTTCTCACAAACTGTGATATTACCAAAGTAACCAAAACACCCAACTTCATTCACTTTACCTCCTACAAATATATTTTTTTTCGTCTTTTCAATTTTCCTCATCACAACATCTCTCAATCCCCTTTATCTACATCCCACCCCTCTTCTCTTCATACGGGCACATACCATAAACCTACGCTTCTAAATATGAACAATAATAGGTCCTTGTTACACCCCTTGAAAATTTTCCTCTCTATCATATCTCCAAAAACACATCCATCATTCCCCCTTCCCTACACCCCTATCCCCCTCACCCTTTTCCTGTCATGCCATCCTGTAATACCATCCACCTCCATAGATTATTATTGGCCTACAGACCTTCAAAGTCTTCCACCTTACCAGTTATGGCATATCCACCCCCCCCCCCCACCTAAAATTGACCATCACATTGTAATTTTTTGCATGGTCAGTCCCCTTCCCCACTTTGAAAACAGATCAGCAGCCCCTTCATACAGTAGCCAATATACACACACGTACACCCTCCATCCTTCAATTCCTTAACTTGGGCTACCTATGCAAATAAGTCAAACCTGTGTTAGTGGCCACCTGTCTATAGTGGTCACCTGCCTATAGTGACTACTAACACCGCTTCCCATGGAGGCAGATTCTGTGTATAAGAACCTGTCTATAGCAGCCACCTGTCTGTAAAGGCCACATTTTGTGTTTCCCTTGGGTGGTCACTATAGACAGGTTTCACTGTACTGGGATTTATACAGGGGCACAGCATGCGCATATTCTCTAGATAGATAGAAATAATTCTGAAGTCAGTGGATATTTTCTTTTTTTATTCTGACATTTTTTCTACTCTCCCCAGTCCCCCCATTCATACAGAGGTAAGTGGACCCAACAGAGTTCAGTAAAACTGTTGGTACACAAACTGAGATTTTTGTTTCTACACCTTCTCCTTACACGACTAATGCACCTCCCCCCCCCCCCCCTTCAAGATTGGTTTATAATACACATTTACATGTACATGGATGGGCTTGATGATGATTGTATTCAGAGAATTTGTTTGCCTTGCTAAAAAACAAAACTGGCAAAACCTTTTTTAAATCAAAACGTAGGCCTATTTGGAATTAAACAGTGCTGAGTTGGAGATCATTGTGATAGCAAAAAAGAATGACAAGTGACATATTAAATCGTTATCCCAGATCATTATGATGAACAAAACAATGCAATACTTTTTTATACGTTAGAGGATTGTTGAGCCTTGGCTTGAGGAATAGAATTTGAAAAGATAACACCATGTAGCCTACATTAATTGGCCTATACAATTTCAGAACGAGATGGACCAACCAAGCTCGTAAGTCTAAGACCAACCAACAATCAACATGATAAATTATCAATGTTTATTTCATTTTCTTCAAGCCCTGGGCCAAGTCCATGCTGTTAATCCACCCCGGTATATCCAACCGGCCGGGACAGAGACGATCTCCCTGGTCTGCTGACTACCACACCGCAAATTCGACTTGGCGAACACACTCCGTACCATATTTTTTATGCAACGATTCAAAAAATAACTGTGATAATTGATACTAGAATCTATAGAATAAAACTAAAGATCGAGTATTACTTACGATTCAAGTGGAGATGATAAGTCTGAATGTGAACTCCTGTAATAGAGGTCCGATGCTAATGCAATGAAATCAAAATTGATAATATTCCGTATAAAATATCCTGTAAATCCATATAAATTTTGTGCGTGGTGGGTATACAATGGGTTCACGGTACGACAGCAGCAGTGGATGTCGTCTGCTGAGTGTGTCGGTAATCAGCAATGCAAAATGCATGCGGCTTGTATTTTCGCTCGAATTCCCTGCAAGGCCTATGGGTGAACGTTCGTGTGTGTGACTCGTGTTGCCATAACCTATCTTGGCCAATCAGGGCCTCGGGTCGGATATGGTGGGTGTGGTTTCTATTTGGCCGGAGAGCACACGGACGAATGAGATTACAGAGTGATTGACGTTTCGGTAGGTGTGTGTTGCTCGCCAGCTTCACAAAACGACCGCATTGCTATTCTTTTTTCTTACTTTTTCCTTTTTTGTGTGTGGTACGCTCTTTTTTCGATGATGAATACTTGTTCGTTTGCAGTCGGTTCATTCATGGCAACTCAAACAAGCCGTGAATAATAGATGAAGAGGAAAAGAAGATAGAGAACGGCAGAATAAAAGATAATAAAGCCATGAATAGACTTTTGAAATACGAAGAGGATATTCCTTTCTGGTTGGTTGACGGTTTCATGTAAAAAGAAAACTTCCGGGATGTGAACGGCAACTGAACGCATGTAAAGTAATGTACAGGATTATAATAATAATAATAACAATATGATAATAATAATCATAATAACAATGATAATCATAATAATGATAATAATAATAATATTAGTAACAATAATAATAATAATAACAATAAAAAACAAGAGAAGGATAAAGAGAAGGTCTATAATACAAACGAACATCCTTTCTTTTCTTTTGATATCACTACTACAGGCTTACAATTTTCGCCTTATCTTACAAATAAAAATCATCTCATATGCAATTAGAGCGTGTTGCCTAATTGCATTCAGGCATACTGTCAACAAATAACGTGTGGTTCGTTCTTCTTCTTTTATTCCGATTTGGACAGTTTAAATATTTCGAAAGATCGAGCAAACTTTATGGCCGGGCTTTATGGGCATCAAAGACGTTACCGGGTGTATGTTTTGACACCTATAAAGGCCATAGCAGGGTGTCTTTTACAACAATACAAGCACACGGGACTATTAGCATACCCAGGTCAGGGCTAATATACTGTACTTCAAGTTGGGTCACCCATAAAATCGTCTTGAATTTCAAAACCAAAATAAAGAAAACTATAGGTAGGAACATTATATTGTCTTATATTTATTTTAAAGGTGGCTGAGGTGCGTGAGTATCCCTGAATAAGTCTAATGCTTTGAGCATTTCGGCATGTACAAGAGATTTAGTAGTAGTAGTAGTAGTAGTAGTAGTAGTAACAGTAGAGGAGGAGAAAGAGAAGGAGAAAAGGAAGAAGAAGAAGAAGAAGAAGTATAGTAAAGTAGTAGTGTAGTACTTTAGTAGTAGTAGTAGTAGTAGTAGTAGTAGTAGTAGTAGTAGTGGTGGTGGTAGTGAATTAGCGTGTAGGCCCCGCTTTTCAAATTTCTCAATTATAGTCTCGAGATTTATGACCCCCCACCCCCTGCTTTATATAGAAAAAATAAGAATGTAGATCTTATCATAAAATCACATAGCGAATGGGGTTTGAAAAAAAAATACAAAACTCCCAAACTCGCGATGATTATGCCTCAATGTGGCTAATTTGATTATAGTTTGAGATGAGTCGTGCTTGGGTTATCAGACACTCTTTGAAAGCCGTTCGACTGTGGTGATAACAAAATGATCTGTTGGGATAATTGCCTCGATCAATACATTCAAGTTCAAAAGTTCAAAATAAAGCTCTCTTTTTTCAACTTCAAACAAACGTCCTGATCGCTGATATTAAAGCATTTGAAATTTAAGAAGAGGCCACGAAACTTCACCATGCTATTGTTTACAGTTCCGCTGTCTGCGAATACATTTCGTGCAGATGGGTATCTTTGTTTTGAGACATGAACATGTACACACAAACCACTTTAAAAGTTTGAAAGTAGTGATATGGAGCCTTCTGAATGTTGATTTTTATACAAGGATTGTAAAGGCCTAAATATATGACGACTCAACTTTAATTCAAGTTTCATTCATTTTCCTCAGACATCTTCAATATTCGATTCAATTCATTTCGGTTTACCGTAAATTTATACTTCCTTAGACAAATGAATGACTGAAACAAAGAAAGATTAAAATGGTATAGTAGAGTATAGAGTAATATACATAGTGCTTATTTTCCGTATAAAACACAAAAAATACAAAAGTTCAAAGAAGGCGTATATCTATGATGTCTATTATCTGCAGGAAGGAGCAGTGTCAAAATATTTTGACAGGGGGGGCAAAACAACTTGAATCAGACATCCTTTGTATAAACTGTTTTTTTAATCTCCTTTATGAAGGAGGTGGTTTCCCCCATACCACCCCTGTCTATAAGCCTAAACGACGAGATATTAATGTTTATTTTGATGAGTTGTCAGAAGATTAGCATTGTAATTATGAGCATGATGAGTGCCGGTTTATGACACGAAAATTGAGATTATAATCTATAAGGCAGTTAGCATTCCGAACTCAAATTCGAATCCCTTTTGTTTCTTTGCCAGACAATCGTGACTCCTACAGATCATAAAGATATGTTTGATCCCCGAACAGAAACAAAGATAAAAGAAAGCCCCTGACGGTCCCCACCCCCTCGAAGTTCCACGTCAGCTAAAATAACGTAGCATAAAGTATAACCGACACGCTAGACAAGTTTATTGAATATTATGTTGACTTTATTAGTCATGATTTTCGTTTTCTGTCTGCATTAGAATGTGAGGATTCTTCCCATATACAAATCTGGTTGTATTTACTTACGACACCCATTTATTTCATTGCCACGACGCTATTTATGATCCGATTTCAATCAAACAGGTTTTGTTATTGGACCTAACTGTGAAATCCACTTATATAGTGGCTCCCCAGGCTTAATTTGAATATAGACATGAATTTGAACCTTGGCTACACGACCCACCCCCCCCCCCCCCCAAAAAAAAAAAAAAAAAAAATACCCCCACGCCACGCTGGGATAGCCTTATAATAATGCTCTTGGCTCATTATGAATATAACACTCTGCATTTCATATTTGTGTAAAACTGATAAGTGTTACATGAGCATGAGAAGATATCGATGAAGTCAACTGTTGGAGGAGCGGGTGATATACTTTATCACCCCGGCATGGAAGTGTCGAAGTGTTGATCTTGAAGATAACAAAATATATATATATACCACCAAAACCACAGGGGCGTCGAAAAGAGAGAGAAAAAACGAGCTTTATTGGCTGATTGGTCCTGGTCACGGTCAATGCGCATTGTCTCCAGTTTATATCTCGGCTGGATATCAATTGGGGTATACTTGTTTTGAGAGGTCTGAACCTGGTTTTGGTCTGTAACTTTGGAGTAGATTATCACACCTTCGGTTCGACCCGGGGAGGGGTCAGACAAACACGCCCTCTGGCAGGTGGCACCAGTCTCGATACACAGACTTCATTTCAGAAACAATAGTGGTGCATATTTTGACACCAAGTTTGATCAACGGCTGAACCCCACCCCCTTCCATTAATGAATGAAGCAATGCCTTCTATTTATTGGATGATATAACAATGATTATGATGATGATGATGATGTTGATGATGATGATGATGGTGACGATGATAATAATATCAAAATAATGATCTAGAATGGATGTGCCATTGCGTACAATACATGGGTTGAGCCTCTATTTTTTAATTAAAAGTGGGGAGGGGGACTTGAGAAAAGTGAAAGTTTAACGCGAAATGTTTTGATATACTATATTTTCATATTTTTCATCATTATTGCTATTTATAAGAAACATCACACTGTCATGTTAAATTTTAGACGAAGCACCCCCCCCCCACACACACACACACACACACAAACACACCTACTCACATATTTAGTTATTTATGCATGCCTGTAACAAACTAGTAAAACTCCACTGCCAATCCATTGCAGTGCTAAATCCTTGAACATTATTTCAATATTTATGCTTACTCAGTCTGATCAAACCATACTATCAGATTTTGAACCCATTACCTAACCTGCCATGGAACCCATGTTTACACTAGAAGTATTGTTTGTTACACATTATTAATCAGCATAAATTGAAAATGACTATTATCCATATCATCAGCTACGGTTGTTGAGAGCAATAGTCGATGCATTAGATATCATCTTGTCTGTACATGTAGACTAACCTATAGCCGAGACGAATTCTGTGTCGGTTATTTGAGTTCCCACGAGTGGATAGGCCCCCTATACCGTGACAATCATTTCATATCTTATAGGTGATGATATTACACTCTCTTGGTGAGAGATTGAAATATTTTGAAAGGTGAAAAACAAATGAGCATTGGCGTACAGATGGGGGCTTGGGGCCATGAACTCCCCCCCCAAAAAAAAAAAAGAGAAAGAAATAAAAGACTCACGACCTAGAAAAAGGGAGGAAATGAAAGAGAGGAGGATGAAACATATTTTTTCTGAATATTCTTTCACAAAATTATATTTTTGTTAAAATTTTGTTTTAAATCCAGATCCATTGTAAAAAGTTACCAGGGGTATTTTGAATCATAAGGATTTATATTTACTCTCAAAGGATTTATATTCAAATATTTCACTTTTAATCTAAATCTAATGTTCGATTTATTCAGAGTCGAGCTGGATTTATTTTAGATCCTTGAAATTTAGAGTGTGGGCCTCTAATGCACATCAGTACAAGAATCGCAAGAAATAAATTCCCAAATAATGTATAACAAAAAAATAATAATTATTAATTTTGTTATTTATGCCCCCCCCCCCTTCATGCATGTATTAACGACGAGTCGAGTAAGATATAGCCCACACTGACCCGGGGGCAGCACCATAATATTTCGATAAGGGGTAAGGGACAAAAGGGCCTTAAGGTGGCGGCATTTTTTATAATTTAAAGGGGATGTGTCCTGCACATCTTTACCTTAAGACCAATATCGGTGTCAAATTTCATGGGGATTGGTCAAGAACTGATTAAGTATAGTTTGAACTGCAGGATATTTACCCAGTTTTAGCCATATAATAGTTTGTTATCATGGCAACCCAATTTGTGGCACACGCAAAAATATGTATTGTACACCTTTACCTCAAGACCAATGTCTCTGCCAAATTTCATGAGAATTGGTTACAAATTGAGGGAGTAGTTCGAAGCGCAAGATTTGCAAAGGACCGACCGATCCCTATACACCCCCTTCAAACTTTATTTGGCGGGGTACAAGAATAGCAGAAAAAATGATAACAAAAATATTGATAAACAAAATATTGCTGAAGGTTTGAGGAAAAAATCAAACAAAGAATAAAAAGTTATCAGAATTTTAGTTTATTTATTAATGACGTCATATAGCTTTTTCACATTATCGTGTGGCAAAAAAAATCAGTTAAATGCCATTTTCCAGAAAATTTAATATTCTGTTTCGGTTTATGATAACTCTCGTAGGAACTCGGCAGGACAGCGTTTTGTTGGTAATAAACGCCAACCAATTCATTACCGAGGAAACATTTTACGCCTAGGTTAGTCAGTCATAGTGGCTGACCTTATAGACGACAAATATTACTCTCGGGCCTTTTTATCAAAGTGGAGAGTAGGGATTCGAACTCACAACCTTGCGATTATGAGTCCGATGCTCTAACCACTGGACCACACGACCCGTGGTTGTTATTGTACCTTCAGTATATCAATCGACAATTTACTTTACACCCGCTGCATGCGAGGCTCCTTAAAGAACAAAATAAAAGAGTCATCACGAACCGTTCAAAAATGAAATTTAAGCATTTTAGATTACATAATAATATGGGGCAGCTAATATGACGTCACAAATCGAAATTACAATTCTGATGATTTTCTTAATCTTTGAAAGGTTTTTCTGCTATTTTTACAACAAACTTTTTCGTCAGGGTGAACTTCCCCTTTAAATGGCAATGAGTATTACAGAGACAGAAGTTAAGGGCCTAAAATCTATTTTTATACTCATCTTTCTTATTGCTCCCCTTTTCTTCCTTGTTTCCTGGGCCCTCTTTTTTCACTACTTAAAAAAAACATAAGGGGTCGCCTCCACCCCACTGTGGTACCACCCGGGTGCCCCTGTATCATATATGATAATCATAATAAACAATCATATCATGATATCGTTTGGCTCAGGACTAGTTCGAATTTCACCCTGTAACACAATAATGAAATGATCTCAAATTAACTCTGTGTGATCCATTTTAACATCGTTTGCACCGCAGCGTGTATTACGTGCATCCGTGTCAAATCAAATTTCAACCTGTATTCTCAGATCTTATTCTTATTTGTTATCATCGCCTATTATATGAAATACATATATCGATGCAATTTAGCATGGGCCGCGGAATAGTTTGAAAATAGAGGGATGGTGGGGAGCCATACAAAAATCCATTTTCCAGAAGAGAAATTTGACAAGCAAAAATGGTTTTAACCAAAAATTAAGGGGATTTGTCCACGAAAAAAAAATGGCAGGCAAAAATTAAGGGGATTTTGCCCACGAAAAAATTTGGCAAGCAAAAAAAAAATACTGAAAAAATGGGTGAGGGGCATACTTCTGTTTTAACAGCATTTTTACATTACAAATTGTTATTGTTAGGTTATTCCATAGAGCTTGTATAACGTAAAGCGCTTAGAGAAAAAAATCAATATATGAATATTGAATAATTATTTTGATTATTATTCATTTAATTGTTTGTTTATATAACTCATATTCAGATAACGCATTGCAATTTTTTGGAGCTTTTTTTGTAACTTTTTATAATCATTGTGTATAAAATCACATGTAATGGTGTCGGCATGATCAGAGGTACCTCAACTCAACTCTTCAAGTCCTCCAGATACGCCATCGACGGATTCCCCTCACTATTGTGTAATCTTGCACACATTGGAAAGCCAGACAATACCATTTTTCGAACGATTAGTAGAATTAAGTGGGATTAAGGCGGGAACATAAGATCACAAAAGCGTCTTGAATCAATGTTCTTCTGATAATACAATCGGCAAACACAGAGGTTTTTCTCACAATATCTTAAATATATAACTGACTTCGAAGAACCACACAAAGGAGATGTCTAAAGAGTAACAGATGTGGAGGCTTTTCAAATGTTAAATCATTTGTAGAGGTTAATGAACATGGCAAAAAGTCAAATGAAATAAGAACAACACGAGAATCTGATTTTAGCCAACGTTAAAAAATACATGTTTAAGAAATCGGGTTTTTTGTTGTTTTTTTTGCTATACTATAGGCAGGTGGCAGTTCGGGTAAATTTTTACAAAATGAACAAGATAATATGAAAAAGTACATCGAAGACGTCGATAATGGGAAAAAGAAATATCATTTCGAATAAATGAACAATGCTTGTGCACTCTTAAAAAAGTTGGACAAAAAGGCCCAATTTTTAACCATCACTTGGTAACATACTGTCCACACAAATATTGGTTAAAATCTGTCTAAATCGGGTAATAAAAACTAATAATTGGGAAGTTAACTGTTTTAATTGGATAATAATTGCCCTGAATGTATATTTTTTACCAACATAATATTACCCAACACAGTGGACAATATGTTGCCCAACATTTTAAGTGTGTGGACAGTTCTTCTATATTCCTGACTGTTCGGTCCCGTATATTAAGTGTGACCAGTCCTGATTTAGATGAATTCAAAGCGTGTGAAAATGCGCTTAATTCGAATATCACAAATTACTGACTGCTTCTAAATGCAATCATATGAAAACTATTGCTCCGAAGTGATCATGAGACCAGTAAGTCTATATACTATTTTCCACCGAATGGGAATTCGAGGGGAAAACAGTAGGCCTACTTATTATAGATTCAAGGATCGCAGTTTTTACGATTGCGCTGTTAAAAGAGTAGTCAATATTTGACAAATAATAATAATTTACTGATCAAATCGTAATAAGAACCAACATGCCAATAAACTATAATCATAATAATTTACCAATATTCCAATATATCGATACAACTAAACATTGTGCTAATATACTGTAACAATATACCAACAATATCCCCTCCAGTAATATGCAGTTGTAAGACAAAGAGCCGATTATATCTTTAATAGTCACACTGCATAATTGACTCCATACCGATCAAAGCTATTACGTTATTAACCAATGGCATACCATCGGTCGGTTTGGAGTCAGTTCCATCGGTGTGACGGCAGCATATCAGACAGCGGGCGTTCGCATGAATATCAAAGGCGTGACTGTATTATCGCGATTGTATCAGGATAATTTACAAACAATCTCAACAAAAAGTTAATCAGATATTACTTCCAGTAATCCCCAGACACAGATCACATTCGTGAGACGACTGCATGGCGCGGTTCTACAAATAGATCTCAAATGTATATATCTATTCGACAAACAGTTCATTAAAGGACGCGGGTGGCTGGTTATTTCATGTTTTAACTGAACTAAAACGTTGAGGCTGGAGGCCAGACATGGCTTACTGGGCTACAATTTCTAAAAAGCTGCGACCAAAAAAAAAAATGTTGACCTCAATATAATTTTATGATATAGGTTATGACATAGTGCTTAGAAAATAATACCATATTTCATCCGTCTCCTTTTCTTTTATTTCTTTGCCTCTTTCTTTTTTTAATGGTTTTAGGAATTTGAGGCGTGCATGCATGGTCCCAAGCATCCCTTATTCCACAATTGTTACGAAGTTCACAAGAGATTCTAATATCTGTTAAAATCCCAAAAACCATTCGCGCGCGTACGTAGTCTAGGGGCAATATCCACCCCCATATCGGTTTCAGAAGAATAGAAAATAGAAAAGAAAAGAAGTCCTTAAAACATGAAGCTGAAAATTCATCAAAATAAGATAGTTATACCATTTTTTAAATGTTCGCATATTTTTCCCAAAAGCAATTACACGTACAACACAGTGATTTATAGAAAATGGCAATGATGTCACTAACTCACTGTTTCTTTTGTATGTTATTGTTTGAATTATAATAATCGCCCTGGACTATTAGAAGTAGACCAACTGCCTTCTTGTAGACAAGGTGCATAAAACCCATCCTGTAAAACCCAACTGTAAAATGGCGATCGATCCTTGTGCGTTTGAGGCGCCACTAAAAACGCGGAAAGAGAAGATAGACCTTCTCAGTAATTACCTTCAGATGGACTGACAGCAATCTGCGGCTGATGCTAATGATCATGATAGGATAATAAAAGTTATTTATAATATCCATCATGGTCATATATACATGCATGCCTGGGATAACTCAGGGTCAATTTGACAAGCTCCAGTTTGACCATACTGAGCACATATAGGCCTTGGATTTTAATTGAAATTGTATTATATTAATAGTAGATGGTCGTACACCCCCTCCCCCTCCCCGCGTGCCCGCTCTAGAAAAGTAAAAAAAAATACAAAATGTCAACCGCTGTTATTGATTTTTTTTCTTGATGTTGTCAGCTCTACTAAGAGAAAAGTGTTGACCGCTTTGGAATTTAAGGTGAACCATATTTTTTTTCACACAATAGCCACACCCCAGTACTGGCATAATACTGGCATAAGTACAGTACAATATATTACATTTGGCGTTGGTCGAGTGTTTCCGCCCCCCCCCCCCCCAGACACACACACACACACGCGCAAACTGCATCCAGACACACACAATATTATACGATTATTTCATTTAGTATGTTTGTATTTATTGTTTTCTCTCTCCAACAAAAGCTTTAATCTGTAGTATGACTTATGATTGAGATAGTAGACCTAAATCTTTCTCTTTTGTTCATTTTAACAAACAGATTCCTTGGTTTGGGTCGCACAACATTTGAAATTGAATGAATAAAACAATAGGCATACTCTAAATACAGAGGGTATAAATATGACAATGTGAACATGTTCTTGAGCAAACGCGTATACGAAAAGTGAATTGTATATTCATCGTGTTCATATTTTTAATTATTTACTTATAACAAAAATATCCGGAGTGAAACACAAACATCTTTGAGAGGTCAGTCTCTACTTTTTTCTTTCTTCAAGATAAGAAAAAATAGTTTGACAAGCACAGCACATTGATGAATTGGTCAAGCGACCACGGATCAATTCCTCTTATTCCCCTGACACAACCAACACAATAGGTCTGTGTCATCAAAGCCCCTTTGTCGGTGCCGAAAACTTTCATTTGATCAGAAAGAAAAAAAGGCAAATAGTACAAAAGGTATGAAGAGGATTAAGACGGGCAGGGCGAGACGATGGAATTCAGAACCAGAGTAATCCGAATACTACTAATGACATCATCAAGTTTCCTTTGTATCCATTTTCAATTCACTTCGACACAAACCTTCATTTTTTTCATTCTGTCAATTTCCAAGCCTATTGATAATCGCCTTTCAGCCACACACATCGCAGTGGATTTGAAGTTTTTAGCTTTCTTTGTAAATAAAGGACTATATACACGTCACATTGAATATTATTATGAATGACAATTGAAATTATTCCGGTAGTTCGTTCCAAGCGAAGGTAAATGTGAGCTGTCATGGGCGGCTTTTCCCCCACGGGGGGGGGGACGAACCTCCTTCGTTGGCTGTTGTACAAAATCAGCCATTGAAGCATTGGTTCAATATACCATGGTCACGAAATATCATGTTTATCGATTTTCGACAAGTCATTTAATCAGTACAGAACCAAAATGAGACATCCTTAATCAAGGTTCTATAACATTATAAAATGATAACCGAGGAGGTGATTTAAAATTGATAACCAAATAAAATTTTCTCCGAATTTCTTCAAATGGCAAGAACTGACATGACCGAGTAATTTTCTGAGGTATTGTATGCCTTTAACTTGTCAGTATAGTTGTTTAAATCCCTCTTGTTCTAACATTTTATTTGGTCTTGCATTTACCACAAACGAAAAATTGTACCAAGAGTGATCAGATATCTACTTGAGCCTGTTGTGTTATCAGATTATAGATTTGAAGCGTTCATCGCCTCCATTAATAAGAATATCATGAACAAGACACGAAAGGACATGTTCCAAAATTTGAGAAACACAATGGACTCCTTAAGAGAAAGATGGATAACTTTGGACAATCCATAATATTCTGCGAAGTATCGAATTTGTATCAATAATTGTGATAATGATTCTTCTGCGATTTCCATTGACGGGATTAGAGAAGAATGTTATTGTGTATCATTATTTCGAAACTACCTTTCTACTCTAATAGGCCTCTCGTCAAAATCGATAGTTCACAATGGCCATCAGAATGACTGGAATGTGAAGAGTCAAACATGGAATGTCTCAAGGTGTACAGGGCTTGATGACCTCCAAGATGCAAAAGATGACTCGCATGAATGGTATCCTCGCGGGAAAGAATATTGTCAAGTCATAACTGAACAAAAAAGAAAATCTAACTCAGTTAAATATTACAAAAGAGATTGACAGGGCTTTCAGCTTAAAACGTCACGGTTGTAAGTGGGGCAAGGGGCAAAATTTCTAAAAGGTCTCGAGCAAGCGAAAATGTTATCTTTTAAACATTTCCCATATTTTCAATTGAAGTGGAGGATATACAGAAATTTAATAGTCCTGCCTCTTTCTTATCTAGTTTGTTTTCTTGGTCATGTAAGTTTTTTTTCGGGGGGGGGGGCAAATTACCCCAGCACGCCTGTGTTGTCAGTATTGAAATGCTATGAAACCACTCAAAGCATGATCACCATCATGCGAACTTCCAGAAGCTTGTAGGTCCACGGTTGAACCATGAATCCTACTATAGTAGGATCCATGGTTCAACAAAAGAGATTACCTACAAATAACCCTCAGTCAAGCCTAACGGTCTAATAGAAGAGTCTTCTTTCACCGATCATTCTTGAATGGTATATGAACAAAGTTGCATCAATCGCTAATTTACTTCAATTGTGAAATCATGCAGGGGGGGGGGGTCGGTGAACTAGAAAACTGATCATGAATTTACTTTTAATAATCCAAGATTTCGACACAGCAAAAACAGTAGTGTAAAGGAGCGCACCAGTCATTTTCTCCGGTGTTCAACGGTAGGCCTGCACAATAAATCAGTTATTATAGAGCACCTTTGGTAGTTTGGTCTTTACTTTAGCACTCTTCGTTGTTATGTTCAATCTGTGTGGTGTAATATCAAGGTGTCGGTCTGAACACCCCACTTTTATTACCGTGGAAATGATACACCACCTTTCTCGTAAATGAAACTTGACTTATCAATTATATAGCCTTCGAATGGATGCCCTGATTCTGTATTCATTATTCAAAATTTATCATTACTGTTTAAACTAAGTTGCTTATTTCCGCTGATATGTTGATGTGTCATTTCGTTTGCAAACTTCATTTTCCTTGCAATCATGTTTATAATGCACCAGTGAAAGGCACATTTTCCATAAAGTGATAATGACGTTTTCAATTCAATTCAGTCATATTCATTGGGAGATCACTTTTACTTAGAAAAGAAACACTATTTTCATAACGTAATTGTTTAGTCTTTTTTTTCGTCAATGCCTGTTTAAAGTACATTTTCTTCCCCTCTAATTTTGTAAAGCAAAGAGTACATACAAACTAAATCATTGAATTTGTAGTCATATTTCTGCCTAGGTATTTTTTTATTTTCCTTTTTCTAGATATCAAATCATTCCGACAAACGACTTACAGATCTCATGTTATTTCTGCTAACTCACGACGAGGTAATTATAGAAGTAACACACTACCAGTGGAAAAAAAAATATTAACAACATTAAAGGTCAAGTCCACCTCAGAAAAATATTAATTTGAATAAACAGAAAAAATCAAAGTAGCCATAACGCTGAAAATTTCATCAAAATCGGATATAAAATAAGAAAGATATCACATGTTAAAGTTTCATTTATTTTTCACAAAACAGTGATATGCACAACTCAGTGACATTCAAATGAGACGGTCAATGATGTGCGTCACTCACTATTTATTTTGGGGTTTTTTACGTTTGAATTATACAATATTTGATTTTTTTACAGATTTGACAATAGGGACCAACTTGACTCAATCACATAGTTTTAAGCAATGCTAGTTCCACATGTTCATGGAGGAATCAATCGTTGTTTCACTTGACAATGAGAGAAAATTTAGAATATTCATATTTCATGTACAATATAAATAGTGAGTGGATGACGTCATATCAGTCTCCTCATTTGCATACATAACTGTTTTGTGAAATTAAGCAAAATTTTAATATGTCATAAATTTCTTATTTTACATCCGACCAATGTCCGATTTTGGTGAAGTTTTCAGTGTTTTGCTTGTTGGATTTTTCTCCTTTTATCTAAATCAACTTCTTGTTGGGGTGGACTTGTCCTTTAAACAGAAACCAACTATGCGGGGAAAAAATGTAACGACTAAATCGCTACTCCATTCGTTTTAAAATAGAATCGCGATTGCTGAGAGAGACATTACACAACATACTTTCTCACTTGGAAACCCTCAGAGGGAAAAAATCATAAATCATACTCCCCAAATTAAGTGCTCAATTAATAATGTAATCTGAGTGAAATCCGGGCATAATCCCTCCATCGAAATAAGAAAAGAAGAGATGAAAAAAAAGATCTGATTTATGTGGAAGTATGAGGTGGAGGAGAAAAGTTAATTTGAATTGATGTCGGATCCTTTGAGATGGATTGTGGAGTCGGCATAGAGAGAGGCATGTATCCCCAGGAGATGGCGAACAACATCAAGTAGAACTGCTCCATGCCGTCCTGAATTGACGTAAAGAGCGAAAAAAAAATGTTCATTGGTCGAAAAAGAATAAAACGATATGCAATGATCATGTTCAATGCCAACGTGAAACAAAATATAAGAAGTAATTTTTCGACTTTCTTGCTGTCGTAAAACCTGTTATCACGACATCACTCATATCATGGATCGTAGCTGATAGCACCCCACCCCCCCCCCTCCTCGATTTCAAACTTTGATAATATGACTGTGGCAAAGGTGGAAACGCACCCCTCCCCCTGGCTTCATGGAGATAACTCTTTTCTATTTGATTTATTCAGCGATAATGGTCATGAAAACGTCAGTACTTGCAAAGAAATATAAAACGTTGGTTGCCCCTCCAAAAGTAATCAAACGAAAGAGCGAAATCCCCCCTCCCCCTCCAAAAAAAAACTTGTTTTACAAATACGTAGCGAATTATTACCGGCCATATAGCTT
This sequence comes from Lytechinus variegatus, assembly GCF_018143015.1. Classification (NCBI taxonomy): domain Eukaryota; kingdom Metazoa; phylum Echinodermata; class Echinoidea; order Temnopleuroida; family Toxopneustidae; genus Lytechinus; species Lytechinus variegatus. Next base: position 43,335,160 of record NC_054740.1, on the reverse strand, counting down.
CCAAGCTAAAATACATAATATGCTTTGAATAAAAGGGGTATATTAACAAAAACATGTGACTAAAATATGTCTTCAAAGTCGGATAAAAAAGCAAAATTATGGAACTTCAACTTTGCATTATTCTGGTGAAACAGAAATATGTCAAAACTATTCAGTGAGTTATTCCTGTATTTCTGCCATTTTCTTCTAAATCATTCTATAGTCCGCCTGGAGTATATTCAGAGCCTGTACATACCCTCATTATGCCTACATGTACAGCCTTGCATAAAAACAATGTTGAACTTGCTCCCCGCAATGACGTCACAATATTTGATTAATATACCGCGTTTGATTCTTTTGAAGACACCGTAGAATATAGACAACATTAATGAGAATGAGACAGAGTGTAAACAAGACTTTCGAACCACATCCTTAACCCATTCAGTGTATTTCCACAGTGTATACAGATGCAAAATAATACCTGTATAACATGCAGGAAGACATGTGTGCTAAAAATAGCCACTGTAACCATTGTTATAAAGACATACAACTAACTTTGCCATTTGTGTATCTATATGGTCGTAGTTATTGTGATAAGTTGTTGCATGAGATATGTTAGTTATGCAGTAATGGCAAGTTGAAACAATTTATGAAACGAACCCGTGCACTTGTTTTAAATTATCACACACAGTTCGATACTCAAGGCAACGGAGGAAGATTCGACTTCAATCAAAGTCTAACCATGAATGTACACCAATAAACCACATATTGCGTTAACTAATCTTTGTTGGCCTTCCCCTTCTTGTATTTCATAGTTTTTCATGTGTTAATAATCACTTAATGTAAATAGAATCTGTTAGGTTTTATCAAATGTTACTAGTAACTAGAGGCGGCGTCGGGATATTTGACGGGGGGGGGGGGGGGGGGCAGATGACAAAACAGTTTCGTCACATTTTTTTTCTCAAATAAATTACAGGGGTATTATCCTGGGGGGCCACTTACATTGGCGAGTGGATACCATGCGCGACCAAAAAAAAACACGTAAAAAGGATGTCTTTTTCACGATAGGGCACGTTACGTACGTAACGTGATAAGGGTGTCAAAAACACAAAAATAATGAAAAAAAGGTATCTATTTCGCTTGGAAAATTACGTGTTTAGGGTCGAATATGTGGGGATGATAAAACAAAATTAAAATGTTTTACAAAGGATGTCCTTTTTGCCCCCAAACTTCGTGTTTAGAGTCCGATTAGAGCGAGGTGTAGAAGTTGGGGTCGTACTAAACCAAATAAGGTAAAGCCGACGACCGAAGGACCCGTAACATTAAACATTCCTATACTTGTTTAGGGGTTCATTTCAGGGAATATTAGCCAAGAGTGTCGTTTTATTTCCAATACTTGTTAAGGGTAGGTTTTCACACGCCAATACTTGTTAAGGGGTGCATTTTCAGAAAATGGAAATTACGTGTTTAGGGTGCTTTTCGAGACCCCATGGTCGCGCATGGTATCCACTCATGAATGGAAGTGCCCCCCTCGGGGGTATTATAGAGTTATATGCCCAAGACATCTATTTTTTATTCCCTCCATTCTTTCTTCCCTTTCCCTTTATTTCTTATGTTTAACTTCTGAAACTTAAAAAAAAAAACTGAAAAAGTTCAATATTATTATCATTGTTATTTTTCTCAGCAACTATGATCTTTAGTCGAATGTATACAGTATTACACACAGATCGTTAAATTCATAATTCAATTCAAGAGAATGAAATCGGTTCAGGACACACAGAGTTCAATGAGGTTGTCGAGTCGTCGTCAATTCACGCTTCGAGGGGAGTTAAAGTACAATACTTGGTGTCAAAAAATGATGATTGATTCGTTATATTGACATCCAAAAATGCTTTGGTGATAAACCGACACCCATTGGGGGAGTTGAATTCTTTGTTTGATGGGCAACCATATTTCATTTTTGTCTTCCTTTCCATTTGTTATCTCTTTTTGATAAGCTCTATTGAGTTGTATTATACAATATAGAGTTTATTATAGATGGTCACCGAATATTCGAAGAGCAGCTATACAGTCAGTATATGACATGTTGTCATTATTGCAATTTTTTGTTTGTATTTCAGCTGGACATGCCAGAGGCGGATTATACCATGCACCACTGCATTTATCAACACTGCGTTCAGATGGGGGAGGGCGCTTGGGGTCAAGACCCCCCCAAAAAAAAAGGAAAAAAAGACTAAGGAGAAAAAGAAAAAAAGAAAGGGAAAGGGTGAAATATGATACTATTAATTCTCTGAATACTATGTCAAAATCTATAAAAATTAGATTTTTGCATAAAAGAGTAACAAATTTAGCATTCTTGCTTCGTTCGCTCGCAGCCTTTCAGAAAAAAAATGCCCGTACGCCAAGTCTGCCCTCCTCGATTTTTTTTGTCTCTTTACGCCACTGGTCATCAACCAGGGGCGGTGGGGGCAAAGGCCCTTGTGATATTTTTTTCCAGTCGCGAAAAAAAAAGATGAAGAAAATGGACGAAAGTTGAAAAAGAGAATAAAAATGGGAGGTCTGGGACGCGTCACTCTGTACAACCCATGTCAGTATGAAACCGTGAAAAGGAATGACGTCACAATCCTATCACTTCGCACCCTCACCAAATTACCTTGGGCTGCCCCTTTCATTAACGATTTTTTTTTTAATTGACACACTAATGAAGTAAAACTACTTTCTCTATCTTCTTTCAGTTGATCCGGTTAGTAGGGGGTAATGACAAAGGAAATAAAATTATTATTTATTATTTGTTTGGGGTAGAAATAGTAATCAATATTTGTTTATCTTAACCCATAGATAAAAGGAATAAATTAAAATATTGGATAAGTCGTTGGTACTGTGTCTACAATTGGATCATCACAAGCTGCTGATAAATCAAAATAAATATGCATCTTTTTAATAAACCTATTTCAGTAACTTCATAAACAGATAAACGAAACGAAAGCTGCATTCCAAAGCGGACATCGACTTTGCACTTTAGAATTCGGCTACCAAATTAGATGATATCAAACAATATAATCATGAATCTTAAAAGAATGGAGTTAATCACATTTACAATCTTAGCCAATCTTTCTTGCACTTCAATTTATAAATCAAGAGTGTCAGGTTTACTACCCCCCCCCCCCACACACACCGTAACGTCACATCCTTTAACAAATCAGTACCATTGGAATCGCAATCATAAGAATCGTACGACCGGAAATATTTTATTTGCTTTATCAACAATGGGTGAAGTTCACAGTTCAAGTTCGGAACGACAAAAAGACATCACATACAGTGGCATGTCTCTACATGCTGGGATCGTTTCAAATGAAACAAATGATTTAATATCATCGAAAAAGAAACTGAATTGAAATAATGTCTTTCCCCGAAGAAAAAGTCACTACTGTGGCATTGCACAAAGGGTTAGATAAACCAACAGGTGTTTGTGTAAACTTAAACCATGTCAATTATTTTGAAATATAATTTGATTTTTTTGTTTGAACCTTTGTTTGAATACTGTAGCAATGCCTGGTCAAGTTGTGCTCAGAACACAAAAGATATCATGATTAAACAACACAAAAAAATGGCCAAGATAATTTTGGAATCAAATTTAAGATCTCCTACCCAAATTAATTTAAACAAATTGAAATGGGTTCTCATCGAAGATAGATGGAATTTTTTTTTTTAAATGTACAATGATATTTTTTTATTTTCTTAATCAAAATCCAGCCTATTTGTTAAGTATCTTTAAAAAATCTGAAACTGTACATAGTATTCGTACTCGTAGTGCACTAAGCACTAGATTGATTTTGCCCAGAATTTGAACAGAAATGGGCAAACAAAGTTTTGCTTTTGTCGGTGCATTCATTTGGAACAATCTACCTAATTTTTTATGAAATGCTCAATCATAAACTGGCCCCTTGTGTTGTTCATTTCTTTACAGTTTGTTCGTTTCAACTTACATTGTACACTTTTTATACTCATGTTTGTTATATGTGTGTATTTTTGTTTTAGGGCCTCCAAGGACAACAGTATATCAACTACTGATGGAGCCACCCTACTAAAATGACTTATAAATGAATAAATATAAATAAATGAATAAAAGATCAAGGTAAATTTTCTGAACCAGTTATGAAATGCTAGTAAAGGAGTTCATTTCCAAGGTTCTGATATGATATTCGAAATCCATCTATCACATCAGTGTTTTTTCTATGTGTTTTTATTTGCATTAATTATCTAACTAGATATGATAGATATTTCATACCTCCTCGGCCTCCATTTTCTTTGTAATAAATATAGAATTTATTCTGCATACGTTGACCCTGTTGGCAATAAATGGAGTAATTTCTTTTCGGCACCACAGGGCAGGGGTGAACGCCTCTACGATTTTCAAGTTACTTCAAAGAGGGAAAAGATAAATTTGGTTATATCAATTTCAGAGAACAGAAAATGTAATATTCGGGTCGTTTTGCCCCGATGCACCCCTTGCATCAAAATACCCTGGTGCCGCCCCCGCTTTTCGCGGATATGATGGATATCTCCGCGTCAGTGGCGGATCCGGGGGGCACAGCCGGCCCGTGCCCCCCTTGAGAGCCGTAATAGAAATTTGTAATCCGTTTTTGCTCAAGTGCCCCCCCCCCCTTTGAAAGTAAGGACGTTTTTGCGCTTGTCAAATTTTCCGCGGACGAAATGAACTCCAATTTTAGGTGACCCCCTTTTTTTTTGCTGGTTAAATTTTCAAATGCGCAACCCTTTTGGTAAATCCTGGCTCCACTCCTGACAGGGAGGTGAGAGTACACTAAACTTCCTGATAATGACACGAACAAGATTTTAATGCTCTATTGCAAATTATTTCGCAATGATTTCTATAAAAGAATCTTTTATCCAAACAATTGACAGCGACCGTGCTATCGAATTTCATCTTTCAACAACCATGACAATGTCAAATAATAAAATTGTATGTTTGTTAGTTTGTTGCGCTGTCATCAAAGCCATCGAAATGAAATATTTCCAGTTGTGAAAGATCAAATATTTCAGAGAAACTCGCATTCCTTTCCCCACGTGGGTGTATGTAATGTTAACTGGCATGCGCCCAGAAAATCCCGCCTCTTGTAATTACAAGCCCGATATTACACGCCCTGCCACGCCATTGTATGTATTTTTGATGACTTTGTGTTGTCAGGTCTGTGACACTATCAATCATGTCAAAAATACAAATAAAATGATGAGATTTGCCACTTTTGTCAACTAGATTCTCTGAAAAGAAAATAATTATTCAGTTATGGTCGGAAATCCGGTACATTACAATCAGCAAACTGTAAACCTGGTAATTATGCTCAAATTTCGTCGGTTTCAAACTGCATTAATTTGCGCCCTTTCTTGAAGTCCCGCCCCCTCTCTCTCTCTTTTGAGGGGAGCAAAAAATTCAAGGCATTGACGAGGGACAAAAACGTTGGGTCTTCCCAAAATGGAATATTGGATTGTGTGGTTTTTCAATTCAGGATGTGATTGTGGTAACGGATGAGTGATGGCTTTAGGGAGCGCTAGATGTACTTTAATTACCGTATCCTATATTGTAACGCAATTATTTCATATTTTATCTTGAAAGGGGTCTAATGAATGATTATACACTCATAATATCGTGAAACGTTAGCAGGAACAGTGCTTGTCCAACATTTGGAATAGCTTATAGATTCTTTAAAAAATATGTTTGTCAAAGAAAGTTTTGATCATAAAGAACCATAAAGGTTCTACAGGGGAATATCATTTAAAATAATTGAGAAATTTTACGTTTACAGGCCTGATCTCTTTTTTTCTTGAGGAGGGGGGGGTGTGCAAATTTCCCAGTTACACCACACACTGTCATGACTGTCGGACCCATTGTCCTATATACTACATAATGATGATCAAAATAAAAAGTTAAGGGAAATGTAATTCTCACAAAAGCAAACTAACCATCCTCCTCTGAAGGACGTATTTGGGACGGATCGCTTGCTCTCGAACAGGGGTCCTTATAACCTTCCTTTCTTTGTCAAACACGAGTTTCAGAGTCGGTAAATAAACGCACAAAGTCAAGTCGATTTCAACAATACATGCACCACAATGAGGTGCCGAAAGCGGTTTTGTTTTTGTTTGTTTTTCCGTTTCAAGCATGGAAGTAAAAAGAAATAAGGTAAAAAAAAGGCTGTATGTAAACATGAACGTGATCATGGTGGTGGGGATTCTAAACGCAGTGTAATAATAAAGAAATAAATTCATAGATTTTATACCTACTGTATAGCTGTTTGAAAATCAATTTGATTTTTTTTTCTCTTTTAAATAAGTTTTGTTCATAATAGATTGGAACTCGGTCTAACTGACGCCAGATCTATTTTGTTTCCGCTAATTTTAATATAGAAAAATGCAAAATTTCAGAAAGGATATTGACTGTACCATGTGCAAATAGGAAGGAGGATTATTAGAGATGAGAGTTGATGGTATTGAGGGGGTAAAAATTGGGATTAGGGAAGGGTGAACAGAGAAGAAATATCCGTATACATTCGTAATTCCGAAGCTTCGTTATCCCAAAGGTTCGGATATTCCGAAGGTTCGTTAATCCGAAAGCGAAATAAGGTTCGTTGTTCCAAAGGTTCGACAATCCGAAAACGAAATGAGGTTCGTTGTTCCGAAGGTTCGTTAATCCGAAAGCAAAATAAGGTTCGTTGTTCCGAAGGTTGGTTTATCCGAAAACGAAATGAGGTTCGTTGTTCATTTCGTTTTCGGACTAACGAACCTTCGGAATTACGAGCCTCATTTCGTTTTCGGATTAACGAACCTTCGGAATTACGAACCTCATTTCGTTTTCGGACTAACGAACCTTCGGAATTACGCCACAAATGTTCGGATTAACGAACCCTTTTTCGTTGTCGGATAAACGAACATCGAGGTACAGGCAATTTACGAGTTTCGGAATTACGAAGTGCAAGGGCGCCGGAAGCGGGGGGGGGGCACTTGCCCCCCTAAATAATTTTTTTTTTTTTGGGGGGGGCAAAACGAGATTTTGCCCCCCCCCCCATGCGCCCCCCTGAAAGTAGAAAAATGATAAATTATTTCAGGACAAAAGTAAACGAAGGCACTTTTCTGCCTGAAAACTGTCATTTCCATTGTCAAAAAAATGAAAAAATTTTGCCCCTGACGGGACAAATACATTATCATAGTAAGCCTCGCGTCTTTTGACGAACAGTTCCTCTGTGAAACATACCTTTGATAAGCCCCTTTTCCATTTTATTACAGTGTGATAACGTTTAACCTTTTAATAAACACATTTCAGACTAAAACAAAAGCGAATGGCAAATTGATAGTGGTCCACCAATGATTAGGTTTATAACTCTATGATGCTGGCTGTGTCGTCTAACAAACGCGCGGTCGCCCAGAAACGCTCAGACCGGACCCGATATCACTAACGCCCGTGAACACTAGTTACTCGAGCAACATATGGAATCTATGTCATAGCTGTCAAGCCCAGAAACCATAACATCTCGAGAAACTTGTTTCAATTATTTTATTTTCAACTAAATATTAATTGAGTTAATACAGTGATAACAAGTCAGTGCCCTAAAGAAAATACCACGGTCATTTCAACTCAATATAGACATGTTATCAGAAACTTACACACAGAATAATCATGTGTAGAGGATTATAATTTATAATTTGTGAAAATGGTGAATCCCACTCGAAAGCAACTTAGAGATAATGTTTAGACATGAATAAAATATAATCATCTGAGAAAGTGTCTTCTTGACCGGACTCATATTATCCGAGATATGAATAAAAATGTAAATAAAGAATATAAAAGAAAAAAATAAGCGTTACAGTATACTGCTCTACTATAAAAAAAAAATCTTAAGATATTTTCACAGCCCCGTATTTTCCTCTATTCCTTTTCATTGGCATGATTGGAAGGCGTTTTGTCTGATACTATTTCAGCTCATATGATATAGCACCTATGTATTTTAGATTCCAAAACTTCTTCCCATTACCTGTCACTAATCAGATCGAGATGGCAGCTATGTTCTCTGGTTCATCCCAGTTTTTGTTATTCATGGACGTTTGCAAAAAAAAAACAAAAAAAAAAAAACAATCCGGAAGTGGGTGGGGCTGCAAGACCTAAATTTTCGAAGAAACTTAAGAGCGAGAGGGTTTATGATGGGGGAGCTTTTGCATTTTCTAGAATAAAATTGAAGGATTTCGTGCACACTTTTGGTGAATTTTGCCCTCTCGATCGACGGCCCCCGGCTGCGTACGGTCATGTTTGTCATCTTAAAGTCTTTAAAAGGCCTATATTACATTGGTTTGAAACAATTTCGTTTGCAATAAGGCTCGTAATTTGCTGGAACTGCGACCCTGATCATGAAGAAACACCAGTCTGGGTCAGAAGGGAGGAAACAGAAGGAGCAAAAAGAACTCCAAGACTGTTTAATTCTCAAGAATTTATTTTTGAATGCTCTTAGAAACGCAACTTTTATACTCCCTTACCGTGGGGGGGTCCCACAGCCTCTCCCGCTCAATCGCTTCGGTATCTTACGCTGTCAAAAATATTGTGCCCCCTTCGGGATTTTGCCCCCCCCAAAAAAAAAAAAAACTGAAAGTGTTCCGGCGCGCCTGCACGAAGTGTAACCGAAATATCAACATACAGGACCATTGCCCAATGTCAACCTATCTGTCAAATGCTTCATTCATTATCGCATAAGAAACCTAAATAAGTTTTGTTATGTTCATGATACTCTGTGATAAATCAGCATCAACAGCGCAGATGGCAAAATTATTATAATCACAAGTAATCTGATTACATGGCCTACCTCCATATTATCCTGAAATCTTTATCCTCAAATCAGATAATTACATGAAAGTGAAAAAGAAACGATCTACACTGAAATGGCACAAACATCGAATAAGTCGAAAAATTAAATGTATAGCTTGCATTTAGGTTTTTTCTTTCAAATATAAATCGCATAACTCCGTGAAAATGGATAAAGTATGCGAGTCATAAAATGGAGACAAAAGCTAACAAAAGGTTTTAAGCATATCGAAAAAAATACTTATTATAAAATATAGGCCTAAGTAAACAAACAAATTACATGACTGTATATTGGAAAATACGCTGCTTATTTTATTCTACACAAGTCATACGCCTGTAGAACCAGGACATTATCACATGGTATAAGCGTATACAAGAGTTTGTGGGGGTAACCAAAATAAAAAGGTCATATCATGTCAAATGTCTCATTTAATCATTGCTGATTGTACGGCTCTATCTGTCTATATACCGCTATCAAATATATTTAAAAATCGTCCATTCAAATAAATGATTATAGACAACGCTATCGCCATGGAGATTACTGGACCTATTTCTCAAGTGATTAAAAAACAAGCGATGAGTCTTATCCTACTTTCGTCCGTGTTTTTACGTCACAAGCTCCGTTCTAAACACGCACGGTTAATTACTGCTAATCGTTTGCTTCGTATCAGTAATTAAGGATGACTTGCAAATCGGCATTCAACGCATAATCGGCAACTGCAAGAAGTAGTTCGGCGCAGAAGCTCACGCCTAATGGCGCATATCGTATGCCTTATCAGGAAATTGCCATAATTATGCGTAAAGAAAAATATCCGATTTTATCTTTCTTGAATTAGGGCTTACTCGAGAGGTTTTAGCAAATCGATCAGCGACTGGATTATCTATTTACGTCAGTGATGTTCTTTGAAAACATATAACCGAAACGAAGGGCTCTTGATTTCTTTAAAGGGAGTCTCCAGAATAATGTCGAGTTTGGAATTTGGAGTAAAAATGTAGAATTTGACCAAGAATGATGCTCTTTAAAGTCCGAGTGAGGGAAGTGAACGAATAGAAAGAAATAAAAAATCGTATTATTTGATAGACTTTAGCAGGACACTCAATATTTATTTTTATCTATTTATTTGTTTTTTTTTCGGGGTGGGGGATCTGTGAAGCTTTGATGAGAGATGGTCCATCCCCCTCCCATTACAGCAATATCAAAGCATTAAAACAATAGCTAAATGATTTTAGGTACGTCCAATAAGAGCAAGATTTCTTTTTAGCAGAATTCAGAAGAAAGAAATATTTATTGAACATTTTGTTGAAACTGTTTCATTCAAGGAGGAATTGTGCATTAATTGGATAATTATATATATACGATATGCGCCATTAGGCGTGAGCTTCTGCGCCGAACTACTTCTTGCAGTTGTGGAGCGTTGTGGCCCAGTGGATTAGTCTTCGGACTTTGAAACAGAGGGTCGTGGGTTCGAATCCCAGCCATGGCGTAATTTCCTTCAGCAAGAAATTTATCCACATTGTGCTGCACTCGACCCAGGTGAGGTGAATGGGTGCCCGGTAGGATTTTTCCTTGAACGCTTTAGCGCCTATTAATATGGCGGCTCAGCTACAGCCGGGGTAATAATATGATACCAATTATCAAAGCGCAGTAGAGTATATGAACATAGTAGCTGCGCTATATAAATGGACCTATTGTTATTATTATAGTTAATGAACAACTAGGCCTACACTTTTTATTGTAACCTAGACATCCTTTTGATGATGATATGAAGACCGAACCATAGTTATGACAGAAAGACATTTTAAGCATTATAGATTCACCCGATTTCCCCCTTTTATGAGATGATATTAACGTGTTTGTTCACACTTGGTTGTCGAACTTTCTGCTCTTTAATTAGTGAAAATACCTTTTTGAATTTTTTTTGCTTTACTGCTTGCATTTTGATGACTTGAATTTAGGTTCTTTATAACCGACAATATTTTCATGTTTTTTGTGTGTGTTTCGAAAAGCTCTATAACATAGTTATGCCCGCTCCTGTATAATAAAAAAAAATTAACCCACCGCTATCGGAATAAGCTTATACACTATATACCTATTGTTATCAATGTTTTTACCCAAGAAATCAAACTCTACCAAAATGTTCTTACACACACACACACACCATTGGCCTTACCCCGCCTATGATTAGAGGATCTAGAATCTGCCAATATTTGGATTCAATTTTTACCTCCTTTTACCAAGAGTGAGCCTTGTTGAAGATGACAAGGGGTAATCTGTTTACCCTCCGTGACTCTTCAAGAGGGGTTGAAAACGAAATATTGTGACGTCCATCACACCCCTCCTCAATATCCCAACCGATCATCCGATATGATGAGAGCTGTCATATCAAGCTATTGTTGTTTTTTGTTTTTTAATAAGTGCACACCTAGTTACCAACAATGCATATAGCATTTCCATTTATTTGAAAGCAGGATAAAAGAGCATTGTAGATTAAATGCCTTGCTCACAGGCATAGGTGCCGCGGCCGGGGATCGAACCCCGGACTTTCCATGTATAACCAGGCGCCTTAGACCACTCGTCCACGGCACCTCCATACTGATGCTGTCAGCTATCGATGGACCCAAAAGAGGGCAACTGCCACGCCCCCTTCCCGGTCGTAATTCGAGATAGAACTGCCATGAGAGAAGCGTTGAGGATGTTCAGACCACCACCCCCCCCCCAAAAAAAAAAAAATAATGATAATAAATACATAAATGAATAAATAAAATAATAATAACAGTAATAAAATACATGACAATAATAATTGTAAAGAAAAATAAGGAATCAGAATTCTTATCTTAGTCAGATTTGTTACTTTCAGAAATCCATTCCCTGATTTTGTGTTTTTATGTTTGGAGGAAACTTTTGGTAAATATTTGACTTTGTAAGGTTTTATTTTTATTTTTAGGAGGAAATGAATAAATAAATCTTTGAATGAAATGAGAGAGAATAAATAGCTTAACTAATAGATAAATAGAAAAAAACAGTTGAATAAACAAATAATAAATATGAGATACATGTCTTTGATTTTAACTGCACCGTACAAAATGTCACTCCCAACTCTTATTAGACAGATATGATATACACCGTGAATGTTTTGGTGTTTATAATATTTTAAACACACGCGGGATAAATTCCCTGTAATTCATTTTAGTTTTTCATTTTGGTTTCACTGTTTAGGTTATATCATAAATTATTCAGTTCTTAGTGTATTCACCTTAACAAATTTAATGTTCATGCAGATATTCATTTTCGATTCAAATTCGTTACTTATTAATATGTGTCACGTTTATCATTTTAAACAGTTTTGTTATAGGGTTTGCCAAAAATATCGAAATTAATAATAGATAAAGAGCAAGTGTACACATGTTTATGACTGGTGTAATCCTTAAAGTATGTTTGGATATCCATACCATTATCATACTGTGTTTTTTTTACATCTCCAAAACAACATGCAGAAATGGGAACAAGTTCACGGATTATATTCTAGGAATAGCTCAAATCTGGTAAAATGTCAAAGTGAATCATACTTATCAGAGAAAAAATTACCATAATGGGTCCATTAACACAGATAGAGTCGACGTCAAGATATACAGATACATTCAAAACCACTAATCGAAGATCGAGCATATGAATCTACAAGTCACCATGGCAACGACTGGAGCAAGAATTGGACTGCAGCAGTGTTCTATTACGTCACAAGGTGAATCTGTTATCTTGACTGTAAAGCGAATGAAATAGATAGATAAATAAATAAAAGATAAAATATATAAATGAATGAATAAATAACTAAACAAATAACTAACTAACTAAATAAATAAACAAATAAATAAATAATAAATATATAAATTGATATGTCTGGCAAGTTTTTCTGGGTTTTCAGCGACAACTCTAATGAATGGTTTTCTTATTTATAAAAAATGTTGACTTCTCTGACATTTGGCCGTTGAATCTTAAATAGCGCTTCTAAAGCACGGAGCTGGATGGAGTGAAAAGTGTGGGGTAGAGGCGAGCAAATTCGGCACCAATGTTTGTCCATCTCGGCATTTCAAGAGCAAGCGTCGTTTGCACAGATACCCAATATTTGCGCGAAATAAAAGAAGAGAGTTGGGGATAGTGCTTTAAACTTGACAGACTGTTGAGATGCCTTGACCGAGCGTTTTCACACGAGAACATAAAACCGAAAATGGAACGAGTGCGAAAAAAATGGCCTTAAAAAAATTATGATAGATTTTGGCATAATATTGAGAAAATGCTCATCCCTTTTCCTTTCCCTTTTTTAATTTTTTCCCCTTGGTCGTGAAACTTTGAGCGGTCCACGACCCCAAAGCCCCCCCCACACACACACACACACCACACACAAACACCTTAACACACACATTTGTATGTCAGTGGTCTAATAGCTCTATGGTCTGTTTAGTTAATACATTGACGGGTGTAACAGAGGCGGGGTTCCATGCAAGCATTCAGATCACTGCTTCCAGGCACCCTGTTCCTCCACCATCCGCCACTGGCATGACTGGCCTTTTATAATACCGTTAGCAGGACTGGTTAGCATGGGTTAGCATGGTTAGGGCGATGTTGTATGGGATACAAAATTGAAAAGAGATTCAAAGAGAAGAAAGGAGAAATTATACTCATTAAAGGAGGCGTAGATCAGGCCTATGTCACCCTCGTAATTCAATTAAGAAAAAAAAATAGGTTTCCCACCACCCTCCCCCCCCCATAGGCGGCAGAAGCGGGGGGGACGACCCCCCCCCCCTGAAAGTTTCTCTTGATACCTTCTTCTTTTTTTTTTGCTTGTCAATTTTGTTTCCTGTGTGCCCCCCCTAAATTCAGGTGGACCCCCCTAAAATTTTGGTTGATAACCTTTTTTTATTGGGGGGGGGGGCTTGTCAAATTGTTTTACCTGTGTCCATCCCAACATTTCAGGTGCCCCCCTAATTTTTTTGGGCTTCCGCCGCCAATGTCTCCCATCCCCTATCACAATGGCCTGGCAGGCTTGCACATCCCCTATATACCGGGGTCTTATAAGATGACAAAATCAATTTACATCTTAGATTCTTGTGTGAAAACTTTCTCTCTCAAAAAAAAAACATTCTGAATGAGAGGAATGGCGTTTGAAACATGATCCATTACATCGTATCTTAATGTAATCAAACATCCCTATACATTTGGGAGCGCCACAATGTCATTTGAAAAGTATTGTCACTATTATGACCAAGCTAGGCTGCGAAACAGTGAGTGCACCCCCCCCCCACACACACACACACACACTGACAAAACACACACCGCCTAGCATTTACCAATTGGCGAATTGAAAAGGCACATCATGTCAATACCTCTCTACGACTTGACATATTGCTATTACTAACTTTCATCATTCCTCAATCCCCAAGTTTAAGATGTAAACCTATCATAAAAATATGATGAATAATTCATCAAATATAATGAAGTTTTAAGTATACTTTTTCTTAATTACATTAATCAACGTCCTTTTTATCTTGTTCGAGGCCTGACGTATGTGAATGGAGAAGTGGTGCTCCCCCTCCACCTTGAAAGTGTCTGGGGGTTTTCCTCCCATCATTATTTGCTTGTCAGACTTTTACGGGAGAGTGCATGACACCGAAATTTTTGGTGACCTTTGACCACTTTTGCCTGTCAGTCAACACACCACTATTTCTCCATAGGCTCATCTGTTACAATGAGAATTGATAAAATCACTAAAAATAAGTTTTGATAATGACACAATTCATACCTTTTTCATTAAGAGAGAGATCATTAATTATCCTTCATTTTCTGAGAATATATTTTCAGTTTTTTTTTTTTTGGGGGGGGGCTCGGTATAGGGGGTCTGAAACCCAGAATACTCTGAAACTTATCTGCAGCGTAAATATTCATATCTGAATGATACGCACCTTAAAACCCAAGATAACATCATGTTGCAAAAGTGATGACAGGTATTTTGGGGCAACTAATAAAGTCCCTATAAAATACTAAAAAGATTAATGATGCTACTTAACTGGACTTATCCGAAGCAGTAATAGTCCTAATTCACGTCCATGTGATAAAAAGTTCTCAGATGTGCATCATTCATTTTATATAAATTTATTTCTATGAATGGCGTCATTTTACCTATTGTATTAGTGGTGTGCGGACTGCACAGAAAGCGCCCCATTCAATGCCCCTCCTTACTGGTCATTTTTTTTTTACTCGACCTCTGAACTAAACCTCCCCCCCCTTTCTCTCTCCCCCTCAACATATCTCCTAGTTTGGCAGAGCAATCGCGTCAAAAAAAGAGTTGAGCTGCAGTTCAGCTTGTGCAGCATTATGAGCGTTGGTGTGCGGTCGGGCAGAACGAGCCCCCACAATGTGCGATTCGCAGTCCATCTCGGTCGCTTCGACTGATGTTATTGCTCAATGGGTATGAATAGATCCATATATATGAATATGAGCGAAAATATGAAAAGATAATAAGGTAAAATAACGGTTTGAATGAGAGGGAAGAGTGGAAAAATATACAGGCTGAGGCAGTTTGGGAAAAATTTACGGAAATCGAGGGAAGGAGAAGTAGAAAAGTTAGAGAAAGCTGTGGTGAAATGAATTATAAAAATGAGATAGTATATGCAGTAAAATCCACAATATTATATCCGAAGCTGTTTATTTGTTAAGAAGACTTTTTCATTCTCCTTAAAATGATTCTATTTGAAATTATTTTCATTTCAATAATTAAACATTTAACATTTTATACACATTAAAGTTATATTCTGTAAAACATTGATAATTAATCTGGCGTTTTGGGGTCTGCTAACAATTTCTAGCAGTTTCCTTTTCTTCATTTTTTGTGAACTCATGCACAACAGCAGAACATGAATGGCTCATACTGTACTTGACCTTGAAGATATTGTCTAGACAACACAGCAATGGTCTTTGACCTTGGTAAATCTCGACAGACTAAATAGATCAGGGGAGCGTTTCATGAAAGGACTTGTCAGACGTTTTATCCGACAAGTCCCATTTTATCCGACAGTTACTATAGTAACAGTGCCTCTCAGCCAATCAGAATCAAGGAAAGATGTCAGATCTAACAACTTCTCGGACAAAAATTGTTGCTGAAACGGTCCCCAGGGTCCTGTTTTACCAAGAGTTGCAAATGATCCTATCAAACTCATCCGTGGAAATCCATCAATTTCATTATTTTTCATGTCTGGAAATTTGCACAGTGTTCCTTTGTAAAACAAAGAGGAACACCCCGCAATTGTAATTGTCAAGACAGGAAATGCATGTGTGAATATACATCATATTTAGAAATCATTTTGAACAGATATGTTTTTTCGATGTTGAAGTTATGGCTTTCCATATTTGTGGTTGAAAAGATCAATCACAACTATTTGTAAGACGGAGTCCTGAGCGTGCGCTTAGCGGATTTGATGTGAATGATGGGGGCGCATCATCTCTATGATGTATTAATGTTGACTTAGGGAAAATAAGAGGAACATGTCATTTACGGTTTTGTCTTGCAGAGCGTACCGTCTTTCAGCACCTTGAAATCCCGAAAGTTAACGAACGATCTTCAGTTCTGAATAGCTGATGTGAATAGGACCCAGTGGCGGATCAGGGGGGGAGCCAGCCCATGCCCCCCCCCCCTGATGAGATAATTCCTCTTGTAGCTCCAAAAAAATTAACTGGAATGAACTTTGCAATATGTCGTGAAAGATTGGTATCATAGCGAAGATATCTATTTTACAATAAATGAGAGTGCGATGTGCAAGTAAAAACCTGGATACATCTGAAAAAACAAGAGATGATAGCCACAATCAAAACTTGTAATGTAAATATACCGTTTTTACCCCAGTGTGCAGTGGCGTACCGTGGGTCACGGCATTGGGGGCACCAGCAAAAATTTTGAGTCACCTAGTGAGCGCGCGAAGCGCGCTCAGTTGCTAGTTATGCAGACCTAATAGAGACATTTTAAGGACAGTGTTATTAAATGGATATGTATGTCAGTGATCACATAATGCGAGCGCGAAGGGCGAGCTGAAAATTTTTGATATTCAGAGCTAAAAAGGGACATTATAAGCAATTTTTTTTAATCATGATATATACCTGTCTCGCTAATTAAACAAACAATGCGAGCGCGAACAATGCGACCCCAAACATCAATTTTAAGGACTATATTCTAGGAATCTATTAAGAGTTGAAAATTTAGGAAATTCAGACCTGAAGGACATTTTAAGGCTTGTTTGTAGGAATTCCCAAAGACCATACGTATTTCACTGACCAAATAAAGCGAGCGCGAAGCGCAAGCTTAAATTTTTGTATATATTGACCCCAAACATGGATATTTTAAGGACTATTTTTTGAAAGAATCCATAAAGAGTACCGGCATAATCTCACCATCGTTATCTAATTCGAGTGCCAAGCGCATGCTGATTTTGTTAAAATTACACTTAAAGACATACTTTTTGTAGCCGTTCTAGTTATGATTATCATACGCATCTCACAAGTCAAATATTGCGAGCGCGAAGCGCGAGCTGAAAAATTAGAAAATTAACACCTGAAGAGGGGGAATTCTATAAGGCTTGTTTGTATGAATTCACGTAGACCATGCGTATTTCACTAACCAAATGATGCGAGCGCAAGCTGAAATATTTTAATATTCAGATCAGAAGATGGGACATTTTGAGGACTGATTTTAGGAAATCATGAAGAGCAGACATTTCTCACTAATCCACTAATGCGAACGTAAGCATGGACAGGAAATGTTTTATATTAAGACCTCAAAATAATATGTCACTACATAAAACAATAATAATTCGAAGTGCGGGGAAATATATTTGGTGTATATTGACTTGAAAATGGGAGGTTTTAATACAACATGATTATATATCTCGTTAAACAGACAATGCGAGTATCAGGAACAATGAAGACATAGGCCCTGAGCAAATTATGTTTCATATAGTTATATATTTTTTTAATTTTTATGTAATATTATACAACATAATTATAATATAACATAATTAACAATAATTTCTTCCTTCCCACTACATTTCTTTCACTTTCTCCCTCTTTTTCTCTTTTTCCCCGTTTTTTTTTTGCCAGCCGATGGGGGGGCACGTTTTTTCTGGTCAGATTTCTCGCGGACCAAATGACCTTCATTTTTAGATGAAAAGCTTTTTCCCCTTTTTTTGGGGGGGGCTTGTCATATTTTTATCGGGAAAATGTGCCCCCTTTTGGAAATCCTGGATCCGTCCCTGATAGGACCGCATTTAAGGGGGAGTTTTCCCAAGGTTGCAACATTGAAACATTTTAAAATTCCTTTACAGCTATCCAAGTGCTTCTTAATTGCGGTCTCTCACTAATAAAAAATAATATTCCTTTGTCTCAACATGGGGCTATAATAGCTCCATGGAGCATAAGCATATCTGATAGAAATTTATCGATTTCCATTCGTACCGCGAAAGCTTTGTGCGTCTGCATGTAAATGTACAGTATGTAATTTATCCGCACCAAAGGAATGCAACATTTTTTATATCCTAAATTTTCCCCCGTCATATCTATTATTAATAGTAATACGCACCAATAATTTGCCATATATCGCTCGTTCAGTTTTGCAAGTTGAATTATCGTCTGCTATTTTTTTGCTCTTGGACTGTTGGGTGTATCATTAAACATTCCTTAGATCTCCCATGACATTATATTCATATTCATTTCAGGTGGATACGAAACCTCAGGCACAGGCAAGTCACGTAGTGATAGGTGAGAAGTCCTACGATATGGGGGGGGGGGGACTTATGCCAGTGCAGGTCACATAACAGATAAGAATTTTTTTTTATTTGCTTCAGCTTATAGACTAGGGGTTAACAGATTCTAAGATATTTGAAATATGGTCAGAAAGTGTGAATAAACTCTGTATTTCTACTAAAAACAAAAATAATTCGTACGATAGGGTTTAGTAAGAGGGATCGAAATGATGGGGGTTGGGATTGGTATGGGATTCGGGGGAGGGGGATGAGTGTCATTATGTCGTTTTTAGGGGTCTTCATTTCTATCCTAATGCCACACAATATTCTCCTTTTTTACGTTTGCGGGACGGCTGCTTAGTGGGTCCTCGATGTCAAGAAAAAAAATCTCGTGATTTCATTTTCTGGGGGAGTGGTTCCCTATATATACCACTCTTGAATTTTCGCCCACGCATCATGTACAAAGGCTGCGAAAGAATATATTGATAGGGGTGGGGCATTAAACGACATAAAAATGACTTGTGTTTTTTCTCATTTTATTCAATTGATTACGAATTTGAATTTGAACGAATTTTAATACTCAGGGTATCAGAGAGTTACACGGCCAACCCCCCCCCCCCTCTCTCTCTCTCTCTCTATTCTTTCTCCCTCCTTTCTTCCTTCCCCTTCTACCTCTGATTGAAAAATAATATGTGGAGTGTCCCCCCCCCCCCGTGGTACCGCGCCTGACAAATATTCAGTGAGCATTGGTAACCGCAGACAACGGACACGGATCATTGCGGTGTCTTGCAAACCCGAACAACCGACAGACCGGGTAGACCTACGTGCTTCTTCGCTGTTATGTTTATACAGGTGTGTCAACGAAAAACCTCTCATCTGTTCTTCATTTTGAGTTTTTGTTTTACAAAGCAAACGGACTGTCGCTTTGTATAGCAATATGATATTGATAAAGATAGCGGTGTGACCTAGATGTCTGGATAGATCTGCAAAAAAATCCCCCACACCTGAGAAAGGGTACAAGTATATAGATTCGGTGAAGTACTCTAGACGTGGTTCTGCACCACTTTTGAAGATTCGTGAGAAAAAATGTGTCCATATGAGATACATCCATAATAAGGGACATAATCGCATCATTCACATCACCCACTCAGATACAAACCCACACCACTACAATTAAACGGACATATATTTCTTTTAACACTTCTATTGAATTGCATTGTGTATTTTTATGATGGTTTCATCCATAATCATCATTTTATTTTCTGGCCATTCTTTGTTTAGATTTCTTCTTTTTTTCAAAAGTCATGCGTGCATTTTGCACGCCATCTTAATAAACGTCAAGTTAACATTTTCATAATCATTTATTTTCATCCTTGTGTGGAAAAAAAAAGCTAGTTGCATGTCGTACATAAACAGGTAACTAGGATCAACGGTATATTATTTATTCAATCTTCATCGAAATCATCTTTGCCCTGCAAGGAAAGGGCCTAAAAGCCTGAGAAAAAGATTTGGATTCACTCATTCATTTCACTCGAGCGTCGATGATCTTTTCACATGGTAAAAATAGTAATTTTAATGATTCCAGTGAAAAATAAGGCTAATGATATTTAGCACGTGTGAAACCAAACTAGAACATGATTAGAATCACGAACGCTAATCACAGTCACGATTACAATAGGAATCATCATTACAATAATGATTCAAGATTCACGTGTGAAAAGGCCCTTATATATCATGTTTATAGAAGTTTTCATTTGACATAATTTCTTTGAAGTGAAGTGCTGTTTATCCTATTCTTTTCGTCTCTCACGTGTAAACAACAACCTCGATATAACTTAATTTGGATGGATTTTTCATTCTTATCAATTAGCATTGCGTATACATGCCCCGGGAAACATGACTATACAATAATATTCTACTCTATAAAGATTCAATTCCACTTTCATTCAAGTCTCGCTCTCTCTCTCATTACTCCTCCTTCCCTGGTCAAACATTCACTAAGTTAATAGATGAAGATTGAGAGAGTCAACATGGTTGGTAAATAAATGGAGAATAAGCAAACCAATCCTCTTCTGAGAATTCTAGTTTGATCGGTTTTGCAAACAGCATAAATGAGGGTACGTGGGACTGAATGAAATATATACAGAACATCAGCATTGGTATCCTTTTACTTGCATTTATAAGTATTTCGACAAACGATTTATTTTTTGCTAAATAATTATCAGGAGCCGCGGAACGATTTCTCAAGTTGGGGAAGCCAAATAAGCACAATCCGATGGTAATTTTAACGTTTTGTACGTTTAATGAAAAAAGTGGGGGGGGGCTTAAAGCCCCAAGCCCCCCCCCCCCCCTCCGATAATGGATCACTAATTTGTAGTAGAACATCAATCTCCATTATTTTTTAAGTGACCTTGAAATACCTTACAAAATTAATTAAAGCCCTTTTTAGCCCCCCCCCCAAAAAAAAAAAGTTTATGTGAACGTGTCTGCCTTGAAACAATTATGATCCTGAAATGAATTTATGGAATGAAAATGTGTCATACATAATAAATATTGCGTTTTTACATGAAAATGTATTTTGATCGGGTGCCGGGTGCCCGATCAAAAGAAGACATCTGTGTGTTTTTTCTATCTTATATAAAACATATTCCAAGGCATGGGCTGGGCTTGAATTTGTAGCTTCTCAATGTCTTAATACTTTTTTTTTTACTTTAGGTATGCGCAAAGGGCCCTTTTAAAGTAAAACGCAACTCTCATCGTTAGAGGGTGCTAGATAATTATGTTTAATTTGAATATTTACATTTTTCACAGAGAATCTGCACTTGCAAAAATAAAATCCAGCGGCTACAAGCTTTAACATTTTAATGTTAGATGAAAAATGTTGCGGTAACCTGTAATTGTGATTCTATGGTATATTTATGGATAAGTTCTTCGTTTTTGTTATGGGTTGGCCTCCTTAATTAAAGATTTCTACTTTTTTGGTCATAACCCTTTGTCAATTTCTTCCATTCATTTTATGTTTTTACATTGGTTGTTTTGAGTATATCTTTTATCTTGATATTTTGAGGAGAAATAAATTAAACTTGAAAAAGGAACACACCTACTATACCAGTTCTTCGCTACAGCGGGCGCTATTCCTTTAAGATAACTATACCATAAGTAATTTGAAAGCGATTTGCACGCTTGTGTATGGAAAACGGGTTTTGTATCAGGGAATATTATAATGAAGCAATCAAGCATATAAAGGCTTTTAATTTCTATATTCGAAGAAAACTCTGTCTAAACGAATTTGAAGAGATATTTAAAATAAATATACATACAAAATATTCTTTAGGCCTAAATATGTATTTTTTAATTGAATACATGAATTCAGTTTTCAATTAAATTTGAATATTTTTCTCACAAAATATGATACATTATAACATTTCATTTTTTTCATTTTCATTTATGGGTTTTTGCAACATTTTTCATAACAAAATTCTGGACATGAAAATACATATCTGAAACTTGACATCAAGATAATGAACAATAGTTATGTATATAAATCCTCAAATATAAATGAAAATCATTAAGTGGTATTTTCTGTTACACAATAAATAGGATGGTTGCAAGGGTCGTCACAAAAGCAGTTGTCAGATTCAACACCAAAGAACCAAACATTAACTTTTAAATATTACAATACAATAATTCAATACATATGAAAACAATAACATTTGAAGTTGAATGTGGCGGATAAACATTATTACGGACTGAAATCTATAACATGGATAATGGAACAAACAATAAAACACCCCCTACTCTCTTTCTTACTCAGTCTATTCAGATCGTTGATCATAACCAAATGATAAAGCCTATTAATCATCAAACTGATCCCGGTTCCAATGAAATATTAATGATTGACTCAAATCTTCTTAGCATGTATCTTGAAAGGATTCGGTTTGTTGGTAAGGCCATGCTTTCCACCGATGCTTGTCGGAGCACCCTCTGGCAAGGAAAGTGAGAATCGCTGGAGAAGATTGGTCACAAGCAAGAATATTTCCATGCGAGCGAGCTGCTCTCCGGGGCAAACTCTCCGACCTAGATTGGGGATATTGAAGGTTGATTAAAGAAAAAAAAATCATCAATACCCATATTTTCTCAAAACAGCACATGAATGTTGACATTATTTTATACTTTTTTTAGGGATTAGCCCTCTTCAATTTCAATTTTATTTATTTCACTTCCATCAAACAAAAACAAATTGTATACCATATATATAAACATAAGTATTTGTATCCATTGCAAAGAAACAAAAATAATAATACATATGTTGTGAAAAAAACTTACACGATTTGGGCAACACATTGGAGGTTTTAAATAAGTATACTATTTTTCAATAGAAATTAAATTAAGATGGAAATGGAGGGACCCACTAAAAAGCAATGCTTGTACAATGTGGGCCCCTCAAAAATAGATAACAAACCAATAACAGAGTACAAATACAGACATAGGCCTATGTAATCAAATGAGAAAAAAAATAAATGAGAGAGAAATAATACTCACAAACTAAATACGAAGTTATCAAAAAATATAGTTTGTATAGGACAAAACAACCCGTCCTAAAATATATCCACCCTTCCCCACCCCCCCCCCCCCCCCGAAAAAGAAAAGAGAAAGGGGAGAATGCCCTGAGAAGATGGATGGGTGCTGCTAAACGTAGGTAGAACACATGCCATCGTGGACTCAAGCAAACTGGATTCAATGATGTGTATAAAAGGAGAAAAAATATATAAAATGACCTGGAAAGAATAAAATGCGCGAAAAATGTGATTGATGCCGTAAATAAATAAGCGGTAGGAAGGCGGATAAGCGGACAGGAAAGAAAGAGAAAATAGTTTCATAACTGTAATCCTCAGTTTTTACGTATTCCTTATTTGGTGTCCAGCAGCAGTAGTTAAATAATAAAAAAGTCACTTCCCACGTGACAATTTGGAGGTCCCACCGAGACTTGAACTCGGATCGTTGGATTCAAAGTCCAGAGTGCTAACCATTACCCTTACTGAATTTTCATTTCTGGAAACAAGGTAAGTATTTCATGTGGCCTAAATATATCATATATATCGCCACGCGAGCGCAAATGTTTGGCTACTTCCTCAATTTAGACCAGATCATCAGCTTTTGTAGTCATGAACTAGATGCGTACCTTACTAAACAATCAATATACTGACCTGCAAATGACCTGTTTAAGAATGTTCGCAGTGATCCATGAATAGAATACATATCTCACCAATTGAAAAATGAAAGCGCAAAGTGCGAGCTGAAAATTTTGATTATTATTTTGATATTATTTTATTTTACAACCTGAAAACTGGGCATTCTAAACACTTTTTGTTATCACAAACGCGATGGGTAGCCAATCAAACAAGTAATGCGAGCACGAAGCGCGAGATCTTTTAAAGATTTAGACTATAAATCAGACGTTCCATGCAATTTTTGAAATCAGGAAAAGGAAGGGCATAAAATTAACGAATGATGTGAGCACATAGCGCGAGCCAGAAATTTTTATATTTTGACTTGAAAACTAAACATTTTCACGTTTGTTATATATAGAACAAACTCAAATTCCGCATTAATCTGTAATTGAACAATCTGTATATCTAAATACCACGCGAGCTTTAAGTTTTGATATACTGGACCGAAAGGAAAATTTTAAGCAATGTCCAACATGAAGGAAAATATTGGAGAGGACAACAAAGGAAATTATAATTGGTATAGTGTTAAAAATCTGTTTATCTGACGGTCAATCAGATAGGGGTCGCCCTTGTCACTAACCAATCTCTGTGGTCTAGTGGTTAGGGCACCTGCGTTCAAAACTGGGGGCCCGGATTCGATTCCCGGCAGAGACATTTTTTCGGCATCATCAATTTTTCCAAAGGGCAGATAGCTCTGGGGAACCTTTATTTAACTATACGTATACCATTGTCGGTACAGAGAGTTCCCGACGTTCACATTGCGAAAACACAATTGAAGTTAGCAGTATGAAATTTACAGACAAGTGGAATGCCTCTGGCCGTCTCACCTGCATCACGCGGTTCAATATAGCAGCAGTGCTGACTTTGAATACTACTCTAACTCGCACAAGATGTTCAGCGATACATGGTTACTCTTATGTCCACTTTTTATGAACTAGACCAATAAACTTACAGAGATATGATGGTTATTCAACAAAAAACCCCAACATGGCCAAAGTTCATTGACCTTACATGACCTGTGACCTTGATCATGTGACCTGAAACTCGCACAGGATGTTCAGTGATACTTGATTACTCTTATGTACAAGTTTCATGAATCAGATCCATAAACTTTCAAAGTTATGATGGTAATTCAACAGATACACCCAGTTCGGCCAAAGTTCATTGACCTTTGACCTTGGTCATGTGACCTGAAACGCGCACAAGATGTTCAGAGATACTTGATTACTATAATGTCCAAGTTTAATGAACTAGACCAATAAACTTTCAAAGTTATGATGGTAATTCAACAGATACCCCCAATTCGGCCAAAGTTCATTGACCCTAAATGACCTTTGACCTTAATCATGAGACCTGAAACTTGCACAAAATGTTCAGTGATGCTTGATTACTATTATGTCCAAGTTTCATGAATCAGATCCATAAACTTTCAAAGTTATGATGGGAATTCAACAGATATCCGCAATTCGGCCAAAGTTCATTGACCCTAAATGACCTTTGACCTTGGTCATGTGACGTGAAACTCGTGCAGGATGTTCAGTGATACTTGATTAACCTTATGTCCAAGTTTCATGAACTAGGTCCATATATTTTCTAAGTTATGATGACATTTCAAAAACTTAACCTCAGGTTAAGATTTCGATGTTGATCCCTCCAACATGGTCTAAGTTCATTGACCCTAAATGACCTTTGACCTTGGTCATGTAACATGAAACTCTAATAGGATGTTCAGTAATACTTGATTAACCTTATGGCCAAGTTTTATTAACTAGGTCCATATACTAAGTTATGACGTCATTTCAAAAACTTAACCTCAGGTTAAGATTTGATGTTGACGCCGCCGCCGCCGCCGCCGTCGAAAAAGTGGCGCCTATAGTCTCACTCTGCTTCGCAGGTGAGACAAAAAGAAAATGCAACTAAAAGACCGGGCATGAACAAAGTACATGGAGCAGTTGGAACAGTCCTGCTTGGCACGCCAAGCGAAAGGCCAGTTATCATTTTCCAACATCATCGGCTCAGCATCTTATACCGTGTTTACACTTTATCGGCTTTTGGTTCAGAACCAAAAGCCGCTAAAAAAGCCGATTCTGCATCGACTCGCGGTTCAGAACCTACTACTTTGGTGGTGCAAATTGCCGGTTCTGAACCGCGAGCCGATGCAAGTTACTCGCGTTTACACGCTATGAAAAAGCTGATGCAGCATCGGCTCGCGGTTCAGAACCGCGAGCCGATTCAAATGCCGATTAAGTGTAAACACGGTATTAATGGAAATGTACGCATTCTTGATAGCATTCATGCACTTGTTAAAAAAATACAAAAAAATAATCCTTACCATAACCAAAAGGTAGTGGTTCCAATTTCTTGTTGAACTGCCCATCTGCATCAAGGAATCTATCCGGCTTAAAATCTAGCGGATCTTTCCAACGATTACGACTGAGCGCAAGGTACCACAAGTCGCTCGTCACAGCGCTCCCCTTTATGACGTCATATCCACCGATCTTGCAATCACGTGATGCGGTGTGGGGAACGTGCATAGCTGCGGCGGGGTGCAGTCGGATGCACTCTGCCAACGTCGCTTCCGTAAACGGCATGGAGTGGCGATCTGAGAAGCTTGGGGGTCTATCGCTACCGACAACATCGTAGATCTCTTGACGAAGTTGACGCTGAGCTTCCGGATGAGCAGCTAGTGTGTGGGTAATCCACGATATGCTCGTCGTCGACGTCTCCCAGCCGCCAAGTAGCGCGTCGAAGCAACTAGCAAGTAGATTGATCTCATCAAACGATCCCGGATTATTCTTTTATAAATAGAAATAAAAAAATGAAAATATATATTATATATCTTACTACCTTGGTCAGTGGCGTACCGTGGGTCACGGCATGGGGGGCACCAGCAAAAACTTTGAGTCACTTAGTGAGCGCGCGAAGCGCGCTCAGTTGCCAAGTATTCACCAGGAAAATGCCATTTAACAGATATGTATTTCACTGATCAAATAATGCGAGCGCGAAGCGCGAGCTGAAAATTTTTTATATTCAGACCTAATTTTTTGTAATCATGATACGTACCTCCCTCTCTCGCTAAACAATGCGAGAGCGAAGCGCGAGCTGAAATTTTGTGTATATATTGACCCCAAACGGAGGTTTTAAGGACTATATTTTTGGAATCAATTAAGATTATACATATCTCACCATATTCATCCAATGCGAGTACCAAGAGCTTGCTGATTTTGTTAGAATTGCACTTAAACACATTTGTAGACATTGTAATCGGCATACGCATCTCAGTAATGAAATATTTGCGAGCGCGAAGCGGGAGCTGAAAATTTAGGAAATTCAGACCTGAAGAGGGGCATTTTAAGGCTTTTTGTAGTAATTCACGAAACCATACTTATTCCACTAACCAAATAATGTGAGCGCAAAGCGCGAGATGAAATGTTTGTATATAATAACCTCATACAGGAATATTTCAAGGACGATTTTTAAGGAATACATGAAGAGTATACATATCTCACCAAAGTCATGTAATGCGAGTGCCAAACGCTTGCTGATTTCGTTAGAATTACAGCTGAACACATGAAGCACTTTTGGCCAGTAGTCATTATAATCATGCGCATCTCACTATTCAAATATTTCGAGTGCGAAGCGCGAGCTGAAAATTTAGATGATTCAGACTTGAAGTGGGGGCATTCTAAGACTTGTTTGTAGGAATTCACAAAGACCATACGTATTTCACTTACCAAATGATGCGAGCGCGAAGCGCAAGCTGAAAATTTTTGATATTCAGAAAAAGGGACATTAATTTTCAAGGACTGATGTTAGGAATTTAAGGAGAGCAGACACATCTCACCAATTAACAAATGCGAATGTAATCACGAACAGGAAATGTTTTCTATTAAGGCCTTAACATGGGGCAATCACTTTAAGAAGTCATGAAAAAGAAGCATATGTCACTTCATAAAACAATAATAACTCGAAGTGCGAGGAAATATATTTGGTGTCTATTGACTTGAAAATGGAGGTTTTAGTACAACAGGATGATAAATCTCGTTCAACAGACGATGCGAGCACCAGGAACAATGAAGACATAGACCCTGAGCAAATTGTGTTTCATAAATGATAAAAAATGTTTCTTATGTAATATAACATAACATAATTATAATATATTATAATGAATAATAATTTCTTCTTTCCCACTACGTTTCTCCTACTTTCTCCCTCTTTTCTCCTTTTGCCCGTTTTTTGGTCAGCCGATGGGGGGGGGGCACGTGCCCCACATGCCCCCACTCCGTAGTTACGCCACTGACCTTGTTATTGAAATATCATTATAATTCTAATGAATCTAGTAAAATCCCAAATTAATGAATTATTATTTTGCGCGTATTTATCATAATCGCAAAAGAGCTAATCTGGTCCACACTGTTAGAAAATTTATCCTTAAAATAAAAGAAGTTCCTGCAGCAGAGTCTCGAGAACACCTGTAATCTCTCCAGATTGCGTAATCTTACAGGATATTGGTATTTGGTGTACGAAATGTTACAAATTTCCTTGAATGAAACACCCTTTTCCCCTTTTTAAACAGACCTGTTCTGTTAACGTTGCAAAAAAAATCATGTTTATGAATTTACAGAATGATTCTGTTATTGCTTTCCGTAAATTTTTTTTTCTGTAAAATCAGGGGTTTATTAACAGTGACACTCCTCTAAGAGTGGGGTGAAGGACCAGTCGTTTGGAGTGAGATTTACATATTTTGAGAGTGGATTTACCTTTTTTGGAATGAAAATGTCGAAGTCACTGTTCACTCCAAAAAAATGAAATACACTCCAAAATAACTGGTCCCTCGTCTCACTCTTTTGCATTTAGATTTAGCCGATGTACTGCTTGTCATTGTGGGAGATTCTTGCATAGGCCTATTTATACAGGCCATGCAGGGGGCTGTTTCATAAAGCTGTTCATGAAGCCCCTTTCACAATTGACGTACGACCTGTTTACGACCGCCTGCAACAGTTTTTTCTTGTCGTTGCACGATCGATCTCTTGGTGTCTTGCGAGCACTCGCAGTCGTTGTAGACGATCGCACGAATCGAGGAGGTCGGAGGTGGTCGTGACTGGTCGCATCTGAACTTTGAACATGTTCAAAATCCAAACGCGATTAAATACGACTGATTCACTCGAATCAAGTCGTACCATCGGTCGGGCGATCATCGTGTGAGCGTTGTTCAACGTTGTACGACTTGTTGCGAGAGATGGCACAACTAAGTATAGTCGCATTTAGTCGACTAGAGGTCGTACAACACTTGAACATGTGCTAGAGACCTTCAGAGACCAGTCTTGCGACTGGGTGCGACTATATAAGACTGTTGCAAGACCGATCAAAATTACGGCTTACAACATTCCACTACCGTTGCATTCGCATGTATGCGACCGTTCAGCCCCTTTCACAATTGACGTCCGACCAGTTTACGACCGCCTGCAACAGTTTTTTCTTGTTGTTGCACGATCGATCTCTTGGTGTCTTGCGAGAACTCGCAGTCGTTGTAGACGGTCGCACGAACTCGAGGTGGTCGTGACTGGTCACAACTGAACTTTGAACATGTTCAAAATCCGAACGCGATCAAATACGATCGATTCACTCGCATCAGGCCGTACCCGGGGTCGTACCATCGGTCGGGCGATCATCGTGCGAGTGTTGTTCAACGTTGTACGACTTGATGCGAGAGGTGGCACGACTAAGTAATCGCATTTACTCGACTGGAGGTCGCACAACACTTGCACATGTGCTAGCGACCAACATGTACAGAGACCTGTCTTGCGACTGGGTGCGATAATATATGGGCCATAAGACTGTTGCAAGACCGATCGCAACGGCTTACAACATTGCACTACCGTTTCATTCGCATTTATGCGACCGTTCCACTCGCAATCCTTCGTGCAACACTCGCACGTGATCGCACGAGCACAATAAGAGCACGTGCGACTTACTCTTGCAACGGGGTTTACTAGTTGTTTTTGTTGTACGACAGCTGTTGCAACTGTGAAAGCCTCTGTGCGATCTAAAGGGGGTATCTCACTGGGCTTGAAACTAGTTCGCGACTACAAATTTTGCTAGTTGCAGAGACGTCTCCGCGACATCTCTGAGACGTCTCATGAAAATTACAGAGTCTCCGAGGAGTCGCAAGAAGATTAAACATGTTTAATATTTTTGGAGACTGTTTCTAGTCTCCGCGACGTCTCCGAGAAGTCTCCATCAGTTGCTGCGACGTCTCGGAGACTAATGATATCCGCGACTGCTGAGACGTCGCCGCGATGTCTCAGAGACGTCTCAGAGACATCGCGAAGACCTGCTGGAGACCAAAAAAAATTATAATACATTGCGGAGACGTCTCCGCGACACTTCTTCACACTGTTTGACCCACTTCAGAAACCACGTGACTGAACGCGTGCTGATATCCCTCCTCCTGCTCCAAGTCAGGTGTATGATCTTTCAAACGTTCCATCGAGACGTCTCCTTGGTGAGAGCGCAAGCCATTTTTGTCTCCGAGACGTCTCCGCGACTGCAGCGACTGATAAGTTGGAGACTGTCGCGGCGACGTCTCCGTTGGTGAGATAGGGCCTTTATGAGATGACTAGCGATTGATGCCTGTTGCAGCCTGTCGCACGATCAAAAAGTCGCAAATGGTCGTACGTCAATTGTGAAAGATGCTTAAGAGCGACTTTAAGAACGACTGGTGTTCCTTTCTTGTGCGTCGCATACCACAAGAAAGGATCACCAGTCTTTCTTACAGCCGCTCTTAACTTACGAACAGCTTTATGAAACACCCATCAGAGATCGAAGAGCCTGATATTCTGATATCTAGTTTCAAATTCAGATTTCACATTGCATATGGGAAGGGCTCCTCTGACTCAGTCGAAAAGTCTTGGAGCCCGTGAAACAAAGCCTAGCAATCATCGTATAAGAATATCATTACGATTGATTGCATTGACCCAATTATGCATAATCATTCGTTCAAATCGAGCTATGATCGATCGCTAACGTTTGTGCTACGGGATCCCGTGTTACAAAGAATTATGATTGATCCGATCAACCTGAACTGTAGGGAAATCCATCATTTTCATAATTTTTTGAAAGGAAATTTGCACATCGTCATTTAGATAAGCAGTAAGCACACTGAATCTAGAAAATATTTTGCACAAACATAATCTATGTATTATGTTGATGTTGCTGGCTGTCCAAAGTTGCAATTGATCGAATTGAATCAATAGTATCTCTTTGTAAGATGGGGGTCCTAGGGAGCGTTTCATCAACACTTATGTCCGACAAATTGTCAGATCTTACAACTTTCCTTGCTATATGGTAATTGTTGGATAAAACAGGACTTGTCGGAATAATCCATTTTATGAAACGCTCCACTTGACTGCTCAATTCAGAGTCTCATCGATGTGCGTTAAAAATATGGATAAATTTTTAACTTATTACGGGAATTAAAGAGACAATTTTCCAGGGATGTAGTCGCAGCTGGTACTTCCGAGTCACGAGGCCGATATAGAAAATCTTCTCCCATGTATTTTACACGTGATTCGACCCCGGATAAATTAAGGCCAAGGCCGAATCTAGGCCGGCAAAATGACTAGCTATATATAGGTCAATAGCTCGAGGCTGGCATCGACTACATCCCTGCAATTTTCTCAGTTAATCACCTCGTCAGTCAATTCCGTGAACTCACCTCTTCCTTCCGCCGATGTATCTCTTTCAAGTAACAAGAGATGAAATCCTTTGCCGGTTCTTCCGGATCAAACTCGGATTTGTGAGCTTCGACGGATTTGCGGATCACCTCCAATATCTCCAGGGAAAGGGATGTTATCTCTGTTTTAACCGGTGACGGAATTTTCGCCAGGATCGGGAGTACCGAGAACAGTCCAGCCGGTCCCATGATCTTAAAGATCCGATCGGACCGGTCAATAAGGTCTTGGAACTCCCGGTCGCCGTGGTCGTACTGGACACCGGTTATAAACCGGGTGATGATGTTAGCGACGGCGATGTTGATCGGGTTGCAGGGATCGAAGCTGTCACCGTTCTTCTTTTCGATTTCCTGCAGGAGTGTCTCCACTTCTGATCCGATTGCTTCTTCAAGTCTTAAAGAGAGGGAGAGAGGAGAGAGCGAGAAAGAGAGAGCAAGCAAAGGATTAGGCCTTAACAGTGCGCTGATTTATTGTTGAATGATCTCACCTGAAAACATGTTTAGGTTCTGATAGAGGTTACCCGCTAAAAACCAAAATTTTAAATGAGCGATTGAAATGTTGGAGTGACCTTTTCGAATGTTAATTTGACCACTAATAAATACTTCGATCCAACACCGTTTGGGTTTAGAGGAGATGAACAATTGAAAATATATCGGTTGTCGTTTGTCCATAGGATCAAGAACTAAACTGCTGTTTCGTTTCGCCATTTTTCGATAAAGACTTCTTTGCTGCTCTTATTCATGACGGGTGTTCGATAAGGTTCTTGAATACCCCATACGTCGCTGAACGAAAACTCTAATTGCGAGTTTTTGCAATTGCAACAGGGACAAATTCTAGTACATAGGGGTAATGCATTGAAAATGCCCAAATCATAATAAACAGCTGAGACGTCTTTGTCGAATATTGGTGAACCGGGACAGAAGTTTCGTTCTAAGCTTCGGAGAATTTTGTAAAGAATCAAGAGCTAAACTGTTGATTGGATTCATTTCATTTTCGACTAAGACTTCTTTGCTGTTCTTTGTAATGAGGGATATTTGACAAGTAAGCCTGCAGTGTTATGTTCTTCAATTCCCCGTAAGCATGATAACGACGACAATTTTAAACAACATATAACCTGGGAGCATTCAGTATAATTCTCCATCCGATCAGATCTGACAACTTTCCTTGATTCTTAATGGCTGAGCAGCCGAGTTATGATGGTAATTATCTGAAAAATCAGGACTTTTCGGATAAAATGTCTGAAAAGTCCTTTCATGAAACACTTCCCGGGTGTCTGTCTCAAAACCGAAATTTGTCAATGATGATAACTTTAATATTGGAAATGAGCTGTAAACGGAATTAATGCATGATTGACAGAGCACACAAAATATAGGCTTAATAAATACGGCAAAGATATCGTATTACCTCATTACACCCGAATCGATCTTCTTGAAAACCGTCATGAGAAAGCGACGATGTTCTTTCCACACATCACCAATACTGCTAACCAAACCTGATAAAAACGAAATACATGTATGAATTACCAGGATAATGATCGTAACTCATCAAAATTCGAAGCGAGGGGGGGGATTATTTTTCATCACAGAAGAGATATATTCAGTGGCGCATATATGGGGGGAGGCAAATGCTTTGAAAATTAGACATATTAAGAAAGATCAAAAGT
Organism: Lytechinus variegatus; assembly: GCF_018143015.1. Lineage (NCBI taxonomy): Eukaryota > Metazoa > Echinodermata > Echinoidea > Temnopleuroida > Toxopneustidae > Lytechinus > Lytechinus variegatus. The sequence continues at coordinate 43,301,914 of NC_054740.1, read as the reverse complement.
CACCACGTTTTCCAGACCGAACTTTGGTAATTTATTTATAATATTGCTAAACATTCTAAAGTCAATAACTAATTCGCTAATAGTTATCACATTTTGATATTTTCAGCGTTTTGCTAGGTGAATTTACTCTATTTATTAAAATCTGAAAAGTGGCGTACCGTGGGTCACGGCGTTGGGGGGGGTACAAGCAAAAAATTGAGTCACTTTAGTGGGTGCGCAAAGCGCGGTCAATTGTCAGGTATACTGAAAAGATCTCACTGAAATATATTATATTCAGTCGCAAAAATGGTCATTATAAGCAAATTCGGTTTGTAATTATGATACGTACCTGTCTTACAATACAAACAATGCGAGCATGAAGCGCGAGCTGATTTTTTTTTACATATTGACCCTAAACAGGGACATAGTTGAGGACTATTTTTTTAATTCATGAAGAACATACGTATCTCATCATAGTCATGATTTTGTGAGCATATACATCTAAAACACACAACATAGCTATGAAAAATACAATATTATATATAATATAATAATATGATATAAAAACAAAATAATATGATATAATTTCCTCTCCCCATTACTTTTCCCTTTCTTTCTCCCCTTTTTCTCCTTTTCCCACGTTTCTCGTTTTCTTATCTTTTTTTTTTGGCCAGCCGATGAGGGGGGGGCACGTGTGTTAAGGCCCTAAACCGCAAATTGCACCTAAACCGCAAATCGCCGCCTAAGCTTGTAGAAAAAAAAGTATTTTTGAAACGAAGGACCTTGGATGAGTGGTTTCACCCCCTGGTAACATTTAGTATGAACACAGAGGGCGGCAAACATAAATCGCAGAAGGATAGAGGTTGAAGAGTGAGGAATTAGAACTCGGGCGCTGACCTCATTTTTATGAGAAATGTTGTTGTTGATCCCTTTGTTGATACACGTATTTATTTATTTGTTTATTTATTTAAATATTTTACCAGAGTGCTCATTCATTATAAAGTTGGTCTCCCATGGGGCCCTAAAAGGCTATCATTATTGTTCTTCTTGTTTGTTGGTTTTGGACTCTTGGTTATGGTGGGAGTTGGGCAACTTGGGCTGTACATAGTGCTGTTTTTTTTTGTGTTTTTTTTTTGCGTTTTTTTTTGTGTATCCCTAATTCTCCCCTAGTATAATCTAACGCCTGTAGGTTTAAACAAAGGAAAAGGGAAGAAATGAAAGGCGGAAAATAAAGAAAGAATCGCTATAAATAATTTTTAAAATATTTATTATAATCTTTTTAAAACTTTAATACAAAATGTTACGAGGGTAATGAAGCAATGTACTCATATTATTATAGTCATAATCAGTACGAAATAGTAGTAGTAGTAGTAGTAGGAGTAGCAGTAGTAGAAGTAGTAGTAGCAGTAAGAGTAGTAGTAGTAGTAGTTTTAGTAGTAGTAGTAGTAGTAGGAGTAGTAGTAGGAGTAAGTAGTAGTAGTAGTAGTAGTAGTAGTAGTAGTAGTAGGAGTAGTAGTAGTAGTAGTAGTAGTAGTATAGTAGGAGTAGTAGTAGTAGTAGTAGTAGTAGTATAGTAGGAGTAGTAGTAGTAGTAGTAGTAGTAGCAGTAAGAGTAGTAGTTTTAGTAGTAGTAGTAGTAGTAGTAGTAGTAGTAGGAGTAGTAGTAGGAGTAGTAGTAGTAGTAGTAGGAGTAGCAGTAGTAGAAGTAGTAGTAGCAGTAAGAGTAGTAGTAGTAGTAGTTTTAGTAGTAGTAGTAGTAGTAGTAGTAGTAGTAGTAGTAGTAGGAGTAGCAGTAGGAGTAGCAGTAGTAGAAGTAGTAGTAGCAGTAAGAGTAGTAGTAGTAGCAGTAAGAGTAGTAGTAGTAGTAGTAGTAGTAGTAGTAGTAGTAGGAGTAGGAGTAATAGTAGTAGTAGTAGTAGTAGTAGTAGTAGTAGTAGTAGTAGTAGTAGGAGTAGTAGTAGCAGTAGTAGTAGGAGTAGCAGTAGTAGAAGTAGTAGTAGCAGTAAGAGTAGTAGTAGTAGCAGTAAGAGTAGTAGTAGTTTTAGTAGTAGTAGCAGCAGTAAGAGTAGTAGTAGTAGCAGTAAGAGTAGTAGTAGTAGTAGTTTTAGTAGTAGGAGTAGTAGTAGGAGTAGGAGTAGGAGTAGTAGTAGTAGTAGTAGTAGTAGTAGTAGTAGTAGTAGTATAGGAGTAGGAGTAGTAGTAGTAGTAGTGGTAGTAGTAGTAGTAATAGTAACTTATTTTCAAAAAATTTCAAACTTTAATACTAAATGTTACCAGGGGAGTGAAACCACTCATCCAAGGTCCTTCGTTTCAAAAATACTTTTTTTCTACAAGCTTAGGCGGCGATTTGCGGTTTAGGTGCAATTTGCGGTTTAGGGCCTTAACACACGTGCCCCCGTAATTAGGCCACTGGATCTGAATATAATCAGCCCTTAAGACGTACGTACGTAGCTTCAGAGTAATCACGTTTATTATTATTATTGACATTTGAACAGAGAAATGCTAATTTGGGTCAATACTCACCGGTGTTACCTCTCCCCATTATTTCTTTAGCAATGGGCATGGGTGACCTATCATTGATATCAGGACTATGGTGAAAGGCATCAGAAATAAGACCAGGATCGCTGAGAACATAGACCCTGGTCCCGAGCATTTTAAAAGCGAAGATGGGTCCGTACTTGTGGGTCCAGTCGTTGACCACTTCATGCTGCTGCCGTTTGGTGAAGACCAGACTAAAAACATTTCCAAATATTGGCAGACCGGTCGGCCCTGGTGGGTAGCGCTTTGTATCTTGAACGAAAACCCAGTAAAAAAGGGACAATACAAGTGCAACGCCAACAAGTCCATAAAAGCTCACAGACTGTGACACGAATGGGACTACGTTCTCGAACTCGGCCATTTTGGATCGAATCCTTTCCGATGCTTACCACTATGCTCCGAAAAGGCCGAGCGAATTGTATTGATAATGCTCACTGATCTGAAGGATTCGGCCTGTGTTTACAGATTGTGTGAAAGTAAGCAGAGAGCAAAGGTGAATTCATTCCGAGTGTGAAAACTTGGGTCTCTTTCACGATCCACTGTCACATCCTGAATTTTGGATATTACATGGAAACAAATTGTAAAGCACAATGTCCCATCGTGTGGATAGATCGAAGTACTTACTCTCTGGATATTTGAGAAATCGATTCCAGTTATACTTTACGCCAGTATCAACAAGTCAAAGTCGAAAGGTCAAGCAGACTATTTTTATTTCTATCTCATCCAACCTTCAGGATTTCAAACTCACTGCTTGTCGAAACAATAGTTGTCAAAATAACTAGTTAGCAATCTTGACTATCGGATTTGTCAGGATTGGCCCCGCTTGATAAAGTGCATTAATTTGTCATCTTCCTTTTTAATGTTATTTTTATGTAGGGCCCAGTTAAAGCCTAGTTTTAACGTTTGATCATTACAGATTTAATGTTAGTTTAGTTAGGAAGTTACACGGTAAAGAATTTCCATACAATAACATCTCGAATTCATGAAATATTCCTATATGACATAGCTATCAAATAATGCATATGAATACAGCATAGTGTGTGCATGATCCACTTGGCAAAATTTAATTGAGGTTTCCAAAAGTCTTGAAGACCCGAGATATAAACATCAAAGCATGACACTGACCCCCCCCCCCCCCCCCCGATGTTCAGATAATCATATCATCATGTTAACATCCTTTGGAAAAAAGGTCAGATGACAAGATCTCGGATCTCGTAGTGTTTCCATCTTGTGAAAAGCATGATCTCGGATCTGCCTTGTCTGCATCCTGTATAGGAGAGGTAGTTATAGAAATCGATGACACGAAATTGATCCTTCTTTGAAATGATCAGATAACAAGATATTGGATCTCTGCCTCTGGAGAGATCATGATGATCAGATGACATGATCTTGGATATCGTCATGTCTACAACGTGTATAGGCCTACAAGAGATAATCAGAAGTCGGATCTAGTCATTTCAATATGTTTCAAAAGAGGTGATCAGATGCTTAGATCTCGTCACACAAGACACCAAATGTGCGGACGCGACGCTGCAAGTGACAATCATCTTGTCATTTGATATTATCTTCTGCAAGATGGAGACATGACTATATCCGAGAGGGAACCAAGATCTTGTCATGTCTTGTAATCCACATGGTGTAGACATGACGAGATCTAAAATCATAGCATCTCGTCATCAGATTTTCCCCCAAAAAAATTGATAAGTGATGTAGACATGACAAGATGATTTTCTGGGAGGCACTTTTAAGCTTCTATAGACACACGAGTCATGTCACTCTGCCCGCATCGGCGAAGATTGTCGGTAAAACCGTCGGTAGCAGACTGGATCTAGAAATAAACATCGAAATTTTCTTTGTTGATTGCGATTCTTTCCCACCTTGTTATCCTTTTATATCAGTAGTAAGCATGGTAAGAAATGAATTGAAATTCTATGGATGTATCAGTCCAATCTGTTTATCGATCTATCTATCTATTATATATATCTCTATCTAGCTAGCTACTAACCAACCTACCTACCTGACCTACTTGCCTATCCATATCTATTTGTCTATACTATCGCTTCGTTATTCTATATACCTACCACTTGCCTACCTATCTACTTTCCTATCTATTTATCTATCTTTCTTTCTTTACATCTCTCTATTTATAATAGAAAAAGGGGTAAAAAACAAGCGATACAAGTGTGATTGGATGAAACTACTTCCGCGAATCGGAAAACACGATTTAGTCATTACCTGTTTAAAGTTTTAGACAACAAAATTGGCTAACATGAATGTATCTCCATATTACAGAAAATATGTTTACAAGATCTTTCTTATTCTTAATTCCAGTTAAAACTAAAAAGCGCCAAAAGGCTTTCCTGATTGCATACAAAATAGGACACCTTACAAAACGCCAACGGAGATGGCCACATTACTGTCATAATAACGATAATGTACATATTCTTCCAATATTTTGTATAGAAGCTGCGAAAAAAGGAATTATCTGTTTATAATTATATCTGGACAAAAAGCTTCTTTATCATGGGATGAAAAACATGCAGACAAAGGCATGCTCTTTTATCAGTAATTTTCAAAAGAAAACCCATTAGTTGATATGTCCTTAACTTGTCTTTAGTCCATACATCACTCATGTGCAAACATGATAAATAAAACTGATTAGCCATGGGATGATTGTCCATATTTGTGCTATAGTCACACCAGTGGTACCGATTCCAAACCGATCGATTATTTGCCATTCAAAATAACGTATAAACATCTGATTGATGGTGGGTGTTTCATAAAGTTGTTCGTAAGTTAAGAGTGACTATAAGAACGACTGGTGATCCTTTCTTGTGGTAAATGGTACAGTCATTGGCGATGGTTTAGCACGTAAGAAAGGGTCACCAGTCGCTCTTAAAGTTGTTCTTACCTTACGAACAGCTTTATGAAACAGCCCCCTGGAATCATTTTAATTGTGTAACTGAGCATTTTGGCTGGTTTTTTTTCAGTTTCATCAGTTGTGGAGCCATGTGAGAGAAAAGGGGGGGGGGTCAAAGTAAAAGGGAGGCTCTGGCGTACAGATTGGGGGGGGCGCTTTGTGGGAAGATATAACAAGGAAAAAGGATAAAATGAAAGTAAATTGTGATGATACTGAATGATACTGAACTTAGCTCGCTCCCTTCCCAAGCTCACAACTTTTAAGAAATGTTTCCCTGCATGCTATGTCTATAGCCCCTATTTTGTTAAATACTTATTACATTACTGAACCGTGGGGGGAAGAAAGCAAAAAATAGGGAAAAAAGAAGAATGAAAAGTATCAATAGAGAGGGCTAGTTGGGTCTTGTAAATTACCTTTATTGTCTTGACTGAGAAACATAATCATTTAGCCCTCCCCTTATAAAATACCCGATCTCCACCCCTGAGCTACACAACATAATTTTTGTCACCAAAATAAAGAAAGTTAGAATTGATAAATTTATGGACATAGACATTTTACACTTGAAATATCAAGAATTAAAAGCCGTTATTAATGTTTAGAATCCACATTCACCCTTTTCCCTTTCCCTATCTTTCTTTTCATATTTTTTTCTTGGTCGGGAAATTTTGGGGCTCCATGGTCCCCAGCACCCCTCTCCAAACCGGAAGCTATGAAATGCACAGTGCATATGTAAATAAAAAATAGGGGCTTCCTGTTACATGAACCCCCACCCCCCGAAAAAATATGCGAGCGACCCGGCGAGTGACTATATAATGGACCATCCTTATGCACCATCATGTTGCTTTTTGGCCTACACAGTTTTCATTAAAACACTACGATGACTTATCAATTTTGAATGCTGCCCTTTTCGCAGGAGGGTAGGCATGATTATTACAAAAAGAAGACTTTTGATGAACAGGGGCGAAATAGGGGTCGTTGGCCGGGGGGCGGGGGGAGGCAAGAGCCAAAAATTTCCCAGTCATGTCATGATATATGAATAGGATTTTTCATGATAGTACGCGAGCGTTGGCGCAAAGCTCTACGCGGGACCCCCCTCAAAAGAAAAAAAATAAGGGGGCACAGCGTGGCGCGTGTGACATTTTTTTTATAAAAGATCCGAGAGAGCGAAGCGAAAAAGAAAAAAGTCACCGTTTCATTACGACAGATTTTGACATTTAGAAAATATTTCCTCCCCCTTTTTTTATTTTCTACTTATTTTTTTTTCGTGATCGTATAAATTTTGGCGGCCATATCCCCAAACCCGTCCAGCCATTTTAAACCTTAAAAATGGCCGCTATAATCAAATCACTATAGGTTTTACACAATACAGTACTTCAACGTAGTGGAAAACGAAACATTTTGAGGGGGCACAATATAAAAAAAATGCAGGGAATTTCTTCGCTAACGGGCGAAGCAAGGGAGAAAATTTGGGGCCTTTTGAAATGAAAATTATAATTATGAAATAGATACATAGACAATTCTTGGGGGTACCTCTTGAACCTCTCGAAGTTCAATAATCTTTGGTCCTGATTGCTTCCATTATAATATTGTATGAAATTTAGCAAGCCTATTATACGCTATCCCATTCTTTCTTCCCGTTCTTAACCCTCGGCAGCCCGGCAAAGTTCTTATTTCTTTTTTCTTCATTTTTCAATTCAACTTTTCACATATCATTTTTGTTCATTCCATTCTACCCTCATACCCCTTTCTTTTGGCCTCTTTTCTTTTCATTTCCTGTCATAAATTCTTGTTCAATTTTGCCTTATCTCATTTATTTCCCTTTTTTACACATTCATTTACATTTCGGAATGATTAATTGTTCTTTCTATCCGTTTCCCCCTTTCCTTCCGTTTAACCTTGTTAATAATCTTTGTGTTCTCTTCACATTGCGTAATATGCTTGCCGTAAAAAGTACTTGATACAGTGATGCACAAATTTAAATCCTTAAAAATGGGAACAAAATTTCTTTGAATTGAAAATAAAGGAGTCTGGAGTCTCCGAACAGCAGATATTTATGTAGATTTTCAAAACTTATAACTACGAAAGAAAATTTCATGTTGACCTTTGAGTGCATCAGACGGCATTGACTCACTAGCCAAATGAAATGGAAGAAAAGAGATAGATGGGGAGGGAGAAAAGGGAAAAATAAATGAAACAAATAGATCATAGGAGATAGAATAGACAAGCTTGAGTACTCATAATTATCAAGAACAACCCCTCTCTTATTGAACTTAAAAACGACTTTAAAAAAAGCATAGAGAGCTAAGTTGGAATATGTAACTTATGAAGGTTTCCATGGCGAAGAAGAATAGTGTAGTATATAGGTTTGACGGTACAGGGCAAATGTTTATCGTGAAAAGTCCACCCGATCTCTCAAGTTAGAATATTAGACAAGACATTTTTAAGTGCAATATCATGAGGGTTAAACATTATTGTTGTGGTAAAAAGTTATCTTTATATTATTTACGAAAATTCGTTTAAATTCGTTGTCTTGTATAGCAATAAGAAAAGAAAGAAAGGAAGGAAGGAAGGAAGGAAGGAAGAAAGAAAGAAAGAAAGAAAGAAAGAAAGAAAGAAAAAAAAGAAAGAAAGAAAGAAAAAGAAAGAAAGAATGAAGGTTGGAATAGAGAAGGAGCATGGACAAAACATTTCATTTTCATTATGCCCCCTTCTTTTAAAAAATCCAGGACCCTCCCTTGCTACAAGTATAGGCTTCCTCTATGATTATAGTGGATAAAAGGAATAATCAATACTTGTATCTATCAAAGCACGGGTGTTCACCCATTTATCTCGAGGGGATATGGGTATTAAAGCTGCAAAGATTTAATTGATCTGCTTTTGTTGCAACCAAACAATCTAGTCAAAAATACACCTAACATCTGTCCATAATGAATAAAATTTTGCGACAAGATGTGGGAATTGAATTTAAGTATAGTAAGTGTTTATACAGACAGAGTAAACATGTTGACTAACGTTAACAAATGTAAATCACAAAACATTAATGAGCATGAACTACTGGCGTACTGATCCAAGACCAAGGGAAAAAAGAATGAAAAGGAAAGGGAAAATGGCAATATATGTCGTTATTATCTGAATGCTATGTGAAAATACAACACATGAAAAAATAGATATTCATCTTAAAAAGGGTAATATCTTTTGCCATGTCGCTTCGCTCGCTCAGATTTACAAGAAATTTTGCCACACACGTAAGTATGTCCCCCTCAAGGTTGTTCATTCGTAATTCCGAAGCTTCGTCATTCCGAAGGTTCGGTTATTCCGAAGGTTCGTTATTCCGAAGGTTCGTATTTCCGAAGGTTCGTAATTCCGAAGGTTCGTTAATCCGAAAACGAATTAAGGTTCGTAATTCCGAAGGTTCGTTAGTCCGAAAACTAAATGATTAACGCACCTTATTTCGTTTTCGGACGAACGAACCTTCGGAACAACGAACCTTATTTCGTTTTCGGATTAACGAACCTTCGGACCAACAAACCTTATTTCGTTTTCGGATTAACGAACCTTCGGAACATCGAACCTTATTTCGTTTTCGGATTATCGAACCTTCTTAATAACGCCACAAATGTTCGGATTAACGAACCCTTTTACGTTTTCGGATAAACGAACATCGAAATATAGGCAATTTACGTGCGCATACATTCGTAATTCCGAAGCTTCGTAATTCCGAAGGTTCGGTTATTCCGAAGGTTCGTATTTCCGAAGGTTCGTAATTCCGAAGGTTCGTCAATCCGAAAACGAAATAAGGTTCGTAATTCCGAAGGTTCGTTAATCCGAAAACAAAATGAGGTTCGTAATTCCGAAGGTTCGTCAATCCGAAAACGAAATAAGGTTCGTTAATCCGAAAACAAAATAAGGTTCGTAATTCCGAAGGTTCGTTAATCCGAAAACGAAATAAGGTTCGTAATTCCGAAGGTTCGTTAATCCGAAAACGAAATTAGGTTCGTTAATCCGAAAATTAAATAAGGTTCGTATTTCCGAAAATGAAAATTATTCAGTTTGGTAACAAAAACGGTGTTGTCATTACAAGATTACACGATATTCTGCAATGATAGTAATAACGATCGATGATACATGCGTGTGTTGTGGCCAAAAGCATGTATTTCATTAAGAATAGGCGCCCTGATCAAGCATAGGCTAATTTCGATTTTATCTGAGCAATTGCTGCCTAAGCAAATGGTTTAAAGATGCAGGGATCAAGTGTGTTGGTCGCGTGCGAGTAACCATAGATAATAGAATTTGTATTGGAGGGGGTGTCATTTTTAATAACAGCTTCTGCTGGTAATAAAAATAATACTAATAATGATCCTTGTGAGATGTTGAAAGCGCGAATCGCAAGCTCAAACTAGTAGACATTTCATGTAACAAGACGTGAACTTAAACATTCTGAGCATTTTTTGTAATCGTGAGAAAAATGTGTATCTTTCTAAAAAAATTAACTCGAGGGCGAGCTGTAATTTGTTTATATACTGACCTGGGGCCCGTTGCATAAAACTTTTTACCTGAGAAAACTCAGGTTGTTTTTACCGGAGTTTTTGCTCTGTGCTAAAGGCATAATGGCGGAAATCAGACTAACCTTAGTTTTCAGTTTTTACCAGAGTTTCTCAGGTAAAATGTTTTATGCAACAGGCTTCTAAGTAATCTTTTAAGGACTGCATTTAGTGACTCATGAATAGAGTATATATCTCACGAACTAAATAATGAGAGCGCGAACCGCAAGCTTAAAATTTGTGATATTCCACCTAAAAACTGGACATTTTTATACTTTTTTGTAACCAGGAATAGAATGAGTTCCTCAATAAACAATATTTGATACAAGCGAGAAACGTGAGCCAAAATTTTCCGATTTTCCAACCTGAAAACTGGACATTCTAAGCATTCTTGTAAAAAAATAATAATAGCTGGGAGAACAGTTTTCAGAACTGAAGTGGCTTCCCAGGGTAAATAATATCTATATCATAATTATCATTATTATCATTCTAGGCCTACATGAAATTTCCAAAAGTTTGAGCACGTGATTCGCTCGCAACATCTCACAAGGATGCCCTTTTAATAATTGACCAAAAAGGCGAATTATACATCTTCAGATTTGATTTCTTTCCCCCAAACCACTTGCTCGCTACGCTCACAAAAATGACACATAGATAAATAATTTATCAATCAGTTATCACTTAAAATATTTTGTTCAATGCAATTACTACAAAACACACAACCTCTTTACACAGATGATAATCTCATGGTGAAAATATACGTTTGCCCCAAATTGCCCCTATTGGCCCCTTTTTTGGGCTTTGCTCTCCCCCCCCCCCCAGGAAAATATGTTCCGCCGCCACTGGTTGAAACACGCATCGTCTTCATGGCTAACTGCAAAAATTTCTTAAAATGTCCCCTTTAGATCAGGTCAGAGCTTATATATTCAAAATGTCTGTTTGCGCTTCTTGCTCGCAGTTATTATCTAAATTTAGTTACATAGGCATCTCGTTTTGAAGATCACAAACATATTGCCCATCATATTAAAAAAAATATATAGCTCGCGCTCGCATTATTTAAAAAGGGTTTATCATGTTATTACATATTTACTTTATTTTATAAGTATAAAGCTAATTATTGACTGTGAGGACTACCCTTTCAAAGAAACAAACAAAAATCAACTTTAAGCTGCCGATCGAGGAAAATATGGCTGGAAAAAAAATTGCCCCCCCCCCTATTTGACGATAGTTGGATCCGCCGGGAGGGAGGCAGGGGGCACTTCCCCCCAAATGAAATTAAAAAAAACAGGGAAATTAATATTTTCCAAAATGGGAAAGTTCCTTTTTCAAAAATAAATATGCCGTTTTTCGTGTTTTTCGAAATAAAATACTCTTTTTAAAGTATACAAGTTAAGTTTTCAGGCTGGAATATTGCAAATTTTCACTAAATGTTTTCTTTAACAGGTTCCTTTTCTGGTCAGTATGTTTAAGCTCGCGTTTTGCGCTCGTGTTAATTTTTTAGTTAGATGCACATCTGTTTAATGACAGCAGAAATCTGCTCGGATTTTTAAAAACTTATTTTCATTTTTTATTGAAATACCCTAAAGATTTAGCTTGTGATTAACGCTCGCAACACCTCACAATAATGCCATTTTAAGAATAATTGACCCAAATAAAGTTTTACGACTTCACCTTTGAATTTGTTTTACCAAGCCGCTCGCTCATTATACTCTCTCCCGAAAAATAAAGCCTAAATATAAGTTTTGCCTTAATAAGAAATCACTTCAAAAAAAGGTTTTTCTCTACTTAATCACTATCAAACACACAATGACTTCAAGCAGATGATAATCTTAAGGTGAAAATGTCAATTTTGACGTATGAGTTTCATTTTTTTGGCTTTACCCCCCAAACGAAAATGCGTTCGGCCGCCCTTGCCTTCCCATCCTCATAACAATTGAACGGCAACAGTGTCCCCCGCCCCCTCCTCCTTGCCTCTGCCTCTGCTTTCCCGGTTTTCATTTTTCGGATTAACGAACCTTATTTTGTTTTCGGATTAACGAACCTTATTTCGTTTTCGGATTAACGAACCTTCGGATTAACGAACCTTATTTTGTTTTCGGATTAACGAACCTTATTTCGTTTTCGGATTAACGAACCTTCGGAACAACGAACCTTATTTCGTTTTCGGATTAACGAACCTTCGGAACAACGAACCTTATTACGTTTTCGGATTATCGAACCTTCGGAATAACGAACCGTCGGAATTACGCCACAAATGTTCGGATTAACGAACCCTTTTTCGTTTTCGGATTAACGAACATCGAGGTATAGGCAATTTACGTGTTTCGGAATTACGAACCTTCGGAATAAAGAACCTTCGGAATTACGAAGCTTCGGAATTACGAAGTGTAACCATTTACGTGTTTCGGAATTACGAACATTCGGAATTACGAAGTGTAACCGTAAAGTACCCCCTCCCCTTTATTTTCTCAGTTTTTGTCCCACTGCCCTTAACATAACTGCCAAAATAAATAATATTGTTTTATCACGAAAAACATAGTTTGCAATGATTTTCCATAACCAGGTCCACCACAAACTAATTAATCTGTATGAAAATATGAGAAAAATCAAATTGGGATAATTCCAAGTACTGAAGTTTTAAAATCTAAATCAGACAGTCTCGAAATATCTGTGATAAATTATCGATCAATTTCACAACAAAGACGCAGAACACAAGCAGTATAGAAGCAGACGATGTCACAATCTCACTATTTAGTTATGAAATATGGGAAATTGTATTTTTTTCCTCAAAGTATGTAAAAATAATTTAGTTGTTCCATAATTATGTCTAATTGACATCATCCTATCTTGTTGGGATTTAATCAAGAGCTTTTTTGCATTGTTCACAAAAATTAGATGTTAAAGTATGAAACCAGCAGAGTGATGTGATGCCATCAACTCTATACGACGTCATAATGTGCATTATTATGACCATTATTTTGTGAAATTAAAGTCTCGCAACTGTGGTGATTTTCATTTTGCTATATTCATTAAAATCAGATCATTTGATATACAGCCTTAGATTCAACGAGTAGGTGGGTAGATTGTAATGAAGGTTCATGGGGAAGTTCACCCTTGAAAAAAAATTTTGTAAAAATAGCGGAAAAAATGATAAAAAAAACATTGGTGAAGGTTTGTGCAAAATTCATTCAAGATAAAGAAAATTGTTAGATATTTTAAGCTTTGGAGTTATGACGTCATAAACGAGCATGCAGCTGCCACATGTTATGTAAAATAAAATGCATCAATTTCAATTTATAACGGTTTGTGATAACTCTTTTTATTTCTTTTTAGGAACGAGTTTAAAATGATTTGTCTATTGATATACTGAAGATAATTTCAATTTTCTACCATACGACATGTAAAAAGCTGCTCGAATATGATGTCACAATTAATAATTAAAATTCTCATTATCTTTTTTTTATTCTTTGATGGATTTTTCTCAAACCTTCGGCATTTTTTTTCTGCTATTTTCAAATAAAATTTTCCCAGGGTGAACATCCCATTAAAATTAAGAAAATCGGGGACGTCATCATGCCCCTTCATCTTCTCTGATACCCCAAGGGTGGATCGATTGCACCCGTGACTCGTTGCAGAATAAGGTAAATTTAAAAACACCTCATATCAAGCAAACACAGTTCCAATAGACACGGTTTTGTTTGGTTATAAATCAAGCTGCGTTTGTTGATCGCAACTCTTTCATGCAACCGTCCCCATCTTCGCTTTGGTCTGTGGTTGAATGGGATTGAATCTAGCATGGGGATCTCAAAATAGGTTGTCACTCAGCTCACAACAACAGGGGTGTCTGAAAATGAAAGCAGATATTGCCATGATTTACTGATTTATGAATTTGTCATCCACAAGGGCGAGTTTTTCGTCTACCTCACATTTCAAATTTCGAACAGAAGTGTACTTGCTTCTCAGTTTATGTCCATGCAGCTGGGAAAGATAGAGGGATAAATTCAAAGTAAAAGAAATGAAAATGATTTTGCTTGTTTCTTGCTGGATTGTTTTTGTATTTTATTAAATGAAATTAGGTTTATTCCATTTTTTTCTAACAAGAACAAACAAAAAATGGATTGAGAAACTGACTTAGTGCACTGGATATTCATTACTGCAACCTATTTCAATAAGGGAGACATATCATTCATACATGTATAAAAATGAAACAATTAAGATTCCATGTAATAACATAAGAAAAGGAAAAATGGGAGTGTGACATCATCAGCCAACCTAATGAATATTCATGACAGCATGCATATAACTGTTTTCACAAAATAATGCGAAACTTTGAAATTCAATGACTTTGTCATTTGTTATTAGATTTTGATGACATTTTCAGCACTTTCCTCCGTGAATTTTACTCTACATGTATTTATTTAGATACAAATATTTTCTGCCCGGAGTAACCCTTTTTAACCAATGCCATACACACATCAAAACAACATAAAATCATAAATAATCAAATGAATGCAAACTTTAACAAAATGACAAATACAAGGAATCAAATTCTGGTGAATTTTCTTTATTTTGTCCAATGTAAATTCTAAGATATCCGAGACAATCTGGAGTAATAAAGTGAATTTATTCAACTGCAAAAGATACAAAATACTAGCAACAAAATTATATAGCTATTTACATTATTACTTTTTCATTTGACCACATGATAAAATCAGAACCTGGTCTTAAACACCATTTAAAATACTGGAAATAAGCAGCTGGAAACGGATTATATAACTATGGAATGATAATGAAAGCACAGTCACATTTTTTCTTTCATTGGTTTATGACAATTGGCAAACATTAATTGCAGAGTTGATTCTAGAGTAAAAGTATTATCCAATTAGTTGAAGTTGCCTTCTATAATTATGAACAAAGAAGGAAAAAAATCCAACCCATGTCTCAATGCACATTTCAATGGGGGTGAAGACACAGATTTGAAATATCAAACAATGTGTTTTATGTTACATATATGTTACAAAGTCAAAGTGAAATGCACACCACATACACAATATACTTATCATGTTAAGGTGATATTGAACTGATATTAGATAAAATGGGCTTGACCCTCTATTGTATGTAAATTTTGTATTATTCTGCAGATTGAGTTTGAAAGTGGGGGCTGAACATGCAGATTTACAATTTGATGGCAGATTTCATATGTACTTAACATGGTTGCTGCAAAAACCGGGGGTGCTAAAGCCCCCAAACCTCCCTCCCCATGTTCGGCCGCCACTGTATGTGTAAACATACTACTTAACACTCATTTTCAATACTGACTGATTTACTCTCGTTCACAAAGAGAGTAATTTCTCACTCCATACATGTCAATGCATTCTATTTGAAACATCTCTGAATTCTCATAACCACAAATTAGTTCAGTTCATGCTGATACAAAAAAAAAGAAACGAAAAAAAAAGGAAATAAGTAGGCCTACAGTGAATTCAGGGAGTGCTGATAACGAAAACCAAGAGCTTGGACAGTGTTTACCCTGCCCTAATTTTCTGATGCACATTTTCTACACATTGCATTACTGATATGCTGTTAATTATACCACAATCTCATCGAAAAAATGTTAATGATAATAAGATTCAAATAGCTTACAATGATGTAATAAAATTGCTGGATAGAACAGTTTGATTCACACTTTTAAAATGTTCAAAATGAACAGAGTTAAGAAAATCTCAAATTCATGACACAACCACAGTAATGTGTTCACATTGTGGATACCTACTATAGTGTGAGTGTTGACATAGTGGATTATAAATGTGTTTCACGCTGTTAAAATGTTCAGTGTGAAAATACATGTAAGTTTGCAACGTGGACACATCCACAGTGTGTTCACATAAGTTAACTACTAAATTGTGATTTGCACTGTTAAAATGCTTAAATTTCACCAGTATGGTGATGGTATTCTTGGTGTTCCACAGTGCAAACACACCAGGATATAGAGTGGGACATTGTGTTCTTTCCAGCTGAACTTGAGAGTCTAAACTTCATATATACAAGTGCAAATGATCAATGTGTCAATATCGTACTCCAAATTCTCCAATAAAGGCTATTTTTGGTACGGAAGCACTTTGTGATTGTACATGTAATCCACACTATATGTATTTCAAAACTGCTTTGTAAACAAACATACTTATAAAATTGTGACATATAGAAATAGCTAGAAAAGATGTAAGTACAGTAAATAAATTTACGTCAATTGTGACTCCATGTATTCGCAAAAGAAATTTCAAACTATTTTTTTTGGAAAGCACATAACATTTCAAAACATTGCTCAAACAAAAACTGTACATAAACAATAAAGCAGGTATTAGTACAGGGAGAGACAAAACATCCTATATTGGCCCCATAATTTGGTGGATAACACCTACCTCATTATATGAAGAAATTTATCCCTCTCTTGAAATTTGGTAAATCCCCCCCCAAAAAAAATGCATTCTAGTTTATTACCACATGCACATTACAAAAAGTGTATGTCCCAAAACTAGATGGGAAATATTAAATGAAAGCATGTTTCATATGATGTATTCTGCACTTTTGCAAGAAAATGCATATGATCAAGATTAACCTACCCCTCCCCCCAAAAAAAGACAAATAGTAAAACAGTAATAAACATATAAACACATAAAAATTGAATTAATAAAAATAAAAACTGCTTAATTTATCTTTTGGTATGAAACATTTGTTTCTGTGGCATGGAATTTCCAAGATTGAATCTTTATCCAAGATGAGCATGTATGTACAATTGATGCAAATCATACAATCATATTAAAGAAATCCTTTAAAGAAAAAAATAACTAGAGAGAGAAGCGCACTAAATATTCTCAATGTAAAATTCTAGTATTCACAAAGAACAAATGGACGGTCACTGGATCATTGCAATGTTGAATGATTGGAATGTTCAATGATATTCAAATATAATGCCATCATTGAACATTTAATTTTAAAGTAGGCCTACATGTATAGACCTTTTCAATGCAGACTACTAATTGTATGCAAGAATAAGTCTTCTGTAATTCACTCATAATATAATCTTTATCAGTGTGCCCTTTAAATGTTGATACATGCATGTAGCAGTTATATCTTGTATCTTGTTTTCTGATGGTATTTTGTACAAAGATACACTTTAAAGAACAAATTATTTCAACAAAATACTAACAACAATAATAAATGATAATAGTAATCAAGTAAAATAATACAATAATAATACTTCAAATACATGTACCTCTATTACCAAGTACTACTAATTACAATATTCTTGACATTTCTACAACACCTTTAAATAAAAAACTTTTTAAAGAACAAGAAAGCAAATGGCAAGATGATCCGAGTCATAATCTGTCAGATTCTCATATCTGGAACTCTCACTTTCCTCTTTTATATAAGTCCTCAATTGATAATAAACTTTGAAACTTCCAATTCAAATTTACTTATAGAAGAATTTCAACACAAGATTTTTAAAATCAAAATTGGAGTAAAAGATTTTCCTTTTTGAAATTTCTGTGAAAATCGCATTCAAACAACTGCTCATCTATTTCTTAGATATGTAATTTTATTTTGGAACAAACTCCATTAATGGTTGAAAGCCAAGCATATTAGAAGTACACAATTTAGTGACATTGGAATTTGTTTTGGAGTTGAAACCCTCAATAACTTTCGCCTTACCAATATATTTGTGTTGTTTGCAAAATATTTAATTAAATTTATTCACGTAAATACAATAACAAACCCACTCTTGCTCATTTTATACTTGGTTTGGACATAATAGAAAACAACTGAGAGAATTATTGCTTTAAAACATAATTTGATGAACGTCCATCGAAAAAAGTGGAATATTTTGTAGAAAAAAATGAACTATTTATTTGCATTTGTTTTGAAATATAAAGCTTTTTTAAACTTAAATTGTATCTGTGCATGTGATAATTTTGTATGGAATGAGTTGAGAAATAACAAAAAATCTTTAAAAAAAAAAGAACAAGCAGCTGATGTTCAACACAGCACCATCTTACACACACTACTAATCTGTTTATGTGGCAATCCATAAACTAAATTTGGTGTCTTTTCCTAATACACCATTGTGTTATGGAATAATATTATAATTTATTATGCACCATGTCTAATCTTAATTTGTTCATCATACCTTTTAACAATACAAAGATCCAGGCACATACAAGTACTTGCTATTCCACAGGAATATATAATATCTTAACAACAGCGGGCTTGATACCATGCATTTATAAGGGTGCATTTTGCATATTGGGCATGTACAGTATGTACATGTATTGATCCAAGGGCCTGCTGATTTTATACTAGTATAATACATAAAATATGATTAATCGCTTGTGATTTCTTTTTCTACATATACAGCTATTCAAGAAAGTGAACTACATGTTAGTTGATTTTTTTTTAACCATAATACAAATATTCTGATAGACCTTATGCATATGTCATCATAATATCAAAGCGCCCTCCCTCAGAGGATATAGGAATACATGTAAATGGAGTTGTCAGAGACGTGCCAGCTGCAGATCACCAATGCATGCAAGGCAGTGGCTTCAGCCTCTTAAAAGGGGAAGTCTACCGTGATGAAAAGTTTATTGTAAAAATAATAAAACAAATATGGATGAAGGATAGGATAAAATCCATTCAAAGATAAAGAAAGTTATTAGAATGTTGAGTTATTGATTTGAGTTGTCTTACATGTATACAAGCAGCTGCCCCATATATATATAATATAAAAATGAATAAATTTTCACTTTTTTAATGGTTCATGATGACTGAACATTTTCTTCTTTCAGGAGTGGGTGTGAAATAATTTGTCTCGTGATAACTAAAGATACCATAAAACAAATTGTCAATTTTTTGAGAAAATGACATTTCATTCAAGATTAAAAAAAAAAATCAAGATACATATGAGGCTGCTCGCATGCGATGTCACAAATAAAAACACTTATGCTAAATCTAATAACTTTTAAAATCTTTGATGGATTTTCCTCAAACTTTCATCAATATTTTCAAATATTTATTTGTACAGTAAAATTTTTGCTGGTTGATGGTGGCGTGATGGTGTCAAAGCATAAGGTCTATAGTTACTGTATTATGTTCTTGAAAATGCATGCAACCAAGTTGGCAAAGGCTGTCGTCTTGAACAGGCTATTCCTGCATATTAAATCCTGCCACATTGAGAACCTCAACATGTGCACAACCACAATAATGAGTCTCGAGCAAGATATTGCTTGATAAAGTTAGAAACATAGAGTACATGTTAGACTTGGGATTCTCAACATTTTAAAGAGCTCAACACACATTTCAGCTGAAATTAAATTAAAGCAATCATTACATAAAATCTACAACACAAATTTGGCAGTATACATGTTTTCTGAGTAATTTTCATACCATAAATCCTCTAAAATATAAAGTATATTGAATATTATATTGCATATTAAGCTTCAAACAAAACAAGAAATTGAGAGATTTTCAAATAAAGTAAGGAATATCAGCACACGTGTAGATCTACAGATCAAATCAATTAAATCAATTTTATGATGCAGTTCAGCCATCAAATCATCACACAAAAAATAATGTAAACAATACAAAACAAATCCAAACTTGTACACACATTTTAGCAGTCATCCTCATTAAACGGACAAACAATTGCACCACTCAAACCAAAAGAAAATTGCACAAGACAAACTACCCCTCCCATTATCTACGTATATAGCTCATTGTTAGCTTTACCGTACATTATATTAACATGCCAGTTCATGGTTAGCTCATGATAAACTTTTCTCAAATGACCTTTGCCGTTTTTTCATTAGGATAAGCACTTAATATTTTCAAATGAAGATGGTTCGTAAGCTTTCCCAGCAAAGCATTTAAATTCTAAGAATAAAACGCATTGAAAAGACAAGTGAGGGGTTAAGTTTGGGAATCTGTTTGTCTTGTCTGCTTTTGGCACATTTGACTATAGTTTGAGCTACTGTCAAATACGATTGATTATTGAATGAAAACTTTGTGATGTTCATGCACAGTTTACATCCATTAACAGGCTTATTAGGCAAAAAAAAATATATATTTCAGATGTTTCTCTAACGAATTTATAAAAGGATGAATGCATATATTTCATATTTGACTCATGAACCAGTAAACTTTCAGCAACACACTATTATAAAGCCTGGTTTTCATAGGGCTCAAAAACATTTTGTGCTCAGGTTTTGCAAGTAAACGAATGCCAAGAAATGGCAAAGTCCAACATTTGTATTTATCCAACAAAAGTATGTGAAAGTGTACTTACAAGTAAATGTTCGGAAACTTTGCCAATTGTTCGCAGGGGTCAATGTTAGTTAGCAAGTAATTCTAATTTTGTTTAATAACTTCTCACCAATGACAAGCAATTCCAAACGCGCACAAGTATTGTGCACTTTTGTCGCATAAAATGGGAATGTTAGACTTTGTAAATTCTGTGTCCTTGCCCAAACCTTGGCTCCATTGAATACCAGGCTTGAAAATGAACACAATTACTGATAAATGTTATTGCAAAAGTACAGTATATATAATGTACAAAATTCCAAGCAGAAAATTGTCATAGTATTGGCCATTGGTCAATCAACTTATTTTCTGATGTTTACTATCAAACTGTTGCCTTCATATGTCTCTATTCTCTCTTTCATTTAAACTTAAAATTTGAAATAATACACTACATAAATGTACATCATGAATGCCAATTCTTCCCACCATGTAGTTTCTTAACTTGACTACATACATTTTCTAGATGTACACAGTGTTCACATGAACTTCACATTTTTTTGTCTTGACAACTGATTAAAAAACAAAGAATGATTCAAAGACCTTAAACAAGTGGAACACCTCTGGCAGTCTTGCCTACATTACGCAATGCAATATAGCAGCAGTGCTTTCTTTGAAAATAGCTAATGAATATTATTCACATAATAAGAAAACAAATATATGATAAAACATTATGCCAATTGACCCAAAATGACCGCTGACCATGATCATGTGAACTAAGACATGTGCAAAACAAATATTCATACTTGATTATCCTTATGTCGATATTTCATGAGCTAGATCCATAAAGTTCCTTAGTTATGATGCTAATTCAACACATACTCCCAACATGGCCAGAGATCATTGACCTTTAAATGGCCTTTGATCTTAGCCATGTTCCTGAAATGCATGAAGGGTATTCAGGGATACACTGCTGCTCTTATGTCCAAGTTTCATGAACTAGATCCATAGACTTTTAAAGTTACTGTAAGATGACAATTCCTCAAATAACCCCAACATGGCCAAAGTTCATTGACCCTAAGTGACCTTTGATCTTGGTCTTGTGACCTGAAACTTGCACATGATATTCAGGGATACATGGTTGCTCTTATGTCCAAGTTTCATGAACTAGATCCATAAACTTTTAAAGTTATGATGACAATTCCTCAAATAACCCTAACATGGCCAAAGTTTGTTGACGGTAAGTGACCTTTGACCTTAATCATGTGACATGAAACTCAAGCATAATCTTCAGTGATACACTATTACCCTTATGTCCATGTTTTATGAACTAGGTCCATATACATGTACTTTAAAAGTTATGACAACATTTCAAAAACATAACCTTGGTTAAGATTTCGATATTGATTCCCCCAACACGGTCTAAGTTCATTGACCCTAAATGACCTTTGACCTTGGTCATGTGACCCGAAACTCAGGCACTTAACCTTGGTTAAGATTTCAATGTTGACGCCACCACCGCCGCTGCTGTCGGAAAAGCGGCGCCTATAGTCTCGCTCTGCTATGCAGGCAAGACAAAAATTGTGTGCCTGGTCTGTGGAGCTTTGAAATATTAGAATTTGTTAATTATTAAATGACAGTGTTCATTTGTTCATCTGTTTCTGTTTCTGTTTGTGGTAACTCCCGTAGGAACTCGGCAGGACAGCATTTTGCTGGTAAACGCCAAGCTGGTATATAACCAATTACCAATGAAACATTTAACGTCTATGTTAATCAGTCATAGTGGCTGACGTTATAGACGACAGATATCACTCTCGGGCCTTTTTATCAAAGTGGAGATAATGGCAGAGTTGGGATTCGAACTCACAACCTTGCGATTATGAGTCCAATGCTCTAACCACTGGACCACACGACCCGAGTTTGTTCATCATGTATAAAACAGAAGCACAAATACCTACATGTACACATACATTCTATGATAGGAAAAACATTTACATACAAATATGTAAAATTCAAGTGCAATCATAATCCATATTTAGCTTGGTATCATACATTTACATTTATATACATGACACATATTGGTTCTTTGGCTGGTGCATGTATTGAAAAAGGACGTGTTTATATGCACACTGTGTAAAGGGTATCGCCATTCAACCAAACAACATCAAATAGCATACATCAAGCATCATTACAACTCCAAATTATTCTTTGTATTAAAGTTTAAACCTAAATTTGTCTATGTAAGAAGCTGCTTGCAAAGGGTGTCCCCAAAAACAATTCACTCATTTCACTGCACAGTGGAACAACACAACATCAAACTCTGTTACACTGTATAATACAAACTCTAATTTTAAGGCATTTTTGTTCTTTAATACATCTGCTTATCGTAAATATATTTTCAAACCCTGATCTCATGCACACATAACATCAAATCAAAGCAAACAAGTCTCGCTTACTTTCTCATGGGTTGATATGGAATTTAATAGAGGGTGATTAAAATCACATTTACAGCATACTTGTACATGTATTAGGTTTAATACCCTGTTTATAAAGTGACACACATGAATGCAGGACGAATGAGCAACCAAGTTGGAAAATAGTGTGCAATAAGATGAGAAGTATTCATGGAATATAATGTAGATGTCTCTGGTGTAAAAATGATATGTGTTTAGGCCTACTCTATAAAATATTGGGTTGTTTTAGAAATGTTTTACAGGAAATACAGTCATATCCTTTATACGTTTATCTTTGAAAAGAAGTTGAGATTAGTGCATACATGTACATATTCATTAAAATACATACATGTAGATAACTACATGTACCCCCCCCCCTTCAAAAACAAAATGAAAACATAAAAAAATCCACTTCCATGAATTACCTAATTTTGCACAACACTGCATTTTTAATTCTATAAAATCACTACATGTACATGCATGCATTGGAATGGTAAAATGAAAGAGCATGCATGTTGTAGGAATGATCTACATGTAGGATGATTGTTGACACTAGGAGCCCTATTCACACAAGGCTTCCCAATTGATTGTGGTGATCGCAAACAGTGATCAATGTAATCAAAAGCAGAACTCAACCCTCAATTCAGGGCTCGACATTAGCAGTGGCCCAAGGCAACCTAAATTGTGGGTCGGGCAACCAAATTTTTTTGAAAACCCACACTTGGTGGCCTGGGCTCCGTAACACAAAGGTTTGCGATGAATTGTAAATATGAAAGAACACTTTTGATTGGTTCCTGGTCAGTATTTTGCGCCAAATTTGCTTGTAAACTTGATCTTGATTGGTCAGTTCATTTAGCGATTGATCGCTAATCTTTGTGTTACGGAGCTCTGGTCATACTTCCAAAATTTTTTATAAATTGTAATGTTTTCTACTGTTTTAAGGCCACCAAATTTGCAATGCGGGCCACCAAAATTACGAAATTGATGATTTTGGTGGACCGATCGGGCCACCAAGTAAAAAAGTTAGTGTGGGGTCTTGTTCAATTGATTGCTAAGTTTTGTGACTTGTGGGGCCTAGATCATACATAACCAGTTTTGGTATACAAGGAAATTGAAAAAGGGTTTCAAAGACAAGGCCTTGTGTTGATTTCCTTGAGTTGCAAGATTCTTTGCTAGATCACAATTCATCAGTAAACAACACCCTTTCAGTGTATCATGAAAGTTTGACAGAGTAGTCAATGTTGACATTAGCCAATACAAAGCTTTGGTAATATCAAGGAAATTGAAAAGAGAGAGAGAGAAAAGAAAATACCTTGACATATCTAGCCAACAAGTGTTAATTTCCTTGTAGTTGAAAACATGATTTAAAGACCTAAGACCGTTCGATATCCCAAATTCTTTCCTGTGAATTCATAAAAAAATGTGCTGATACTGCATCCTTTTTTCTCACTTCCCATTCATTATCAATCCCATCTACAAGTAGATCATACATTGTTGACTTGGTGTCTACTGAATTCTTTCAATTCTCATAAAGCTTTGATAAACAGAGAGCAACCCGTTCCAGGAGGCAGCGGGTCATCCAGATCAGTGACCCGTCTTACAAAGAGTTGACTGATCCAATCAACCGTATCTCTATGAAAATCCATCAGTGTCATAATTTTTCTACATGAAATTTGCAAAATGTCCTTTGTAAACAAAGAAAAACACACCAGATTGTCAGGAAATCTATGTTTTATGAATATATATCATATCTAGAATTTTTTTGGAACAAACATGCATTTGCATGATATATGTCGAGTTTGGTGGCTTTCCATAGTTGTGACTGATTGAACCAATCGCAACTTTTTGTCAGACGGCCCCAGATAATCAGAACCCTTTGATTGAGCACGGTGTCACATCCTCACAGGATTTGCATGCATGTACATGTAGCACTACATGTGTGCAGTACAGCCATTGTTTACAACAAGGGATGGAAATCAATATTTATATCTCTAGTTTATCATGAAAATTATCATTTATTTCTTAATTATACACACATATCAATTCAAAGTAATTTGACATAATTCAAAAGAACAATCTGACAGAAGATTCAATACATAAAATTGGACCTGACTTTATAGGCAATTGAAGATTTGCACAAGAATGTGCTTGGTCATTTGGCAATTAGAGCTTTATAAAGAACTAAGTGGTCCTGGCCTTATGAGTGATATCCTGAGTGAAGTTAAAGCTAGCTATTGCAAGATTATCAGCACCACCAAAGTACTTACCCATTATTACATAGGTTGCCATAAGGACTATGACACTCCAAAAAACAAAGGAGGAGAAGATCATGGCATAGAGGGTACCAAAGAATGCAGTCACCCAGACAGTGATGACGAAGTAGACCTTCGGGAGACACATGGCAGAGAGGTCCAGCAGTTCACCACCTTCCTGGCCCTCAAACGTCTTGGATCCAGTGTAGAACTTCTCAAGACGGTTCTCCTTCTCCTTCCACTTCTCCACGCACCAGTTGTCCAGGTCTTCCTTGTTGTTGGGAAGCTCACTGACAGGATACTTGTGGATCAGGAACTGCATCTCCTTGGGAACGTTGCCTCTGAAAAAGTCAATCTCACCCTTCTCCGGGATAACGTCACAGTATGCCACCGTCACGTCATAGACAGTATCAACCTTCTTTATCTGTTTCAGGTAGTCCAAAGTGAAGGAAAAACCTGTAGTGTGGGGATGAAGAACATACTTATACATGGGTAGGTTGTTCTTCTGGGCATAGGCATTACTGATCTCTTGACCTGTCCGACAAAAGTTGATGCCTTCAGGGAAAAGGAGGAGCTGGAAGTTGTACCGCAGCTCCGCAAAGTACTTGAGGACGGTAGTCATCCAGACACGGTCTTTGACCCATTGGCGGGATAGGAAGATGAAGCAGGCAACCTGCATGGACCAACCAAGACATGGTGCATTCTTGAGCTGGGACTTCAAGATAATCTTGAGGTCTGAAGAGTTGGTTTGTCTCATCATGCAGGCGATAAAGAAAAGCCAATCTATCCGGGTGCGGTGATTCAAGATGAGGAGGCTACGTTCGTTCGGCACCATTTTGTCACCAATGCTCTTGAACCGACAGCCATAGAAAGTCTCCAGTAATGACACCGGTAGCATCATCCAGAACCCGATGAAGCGATCTGTGATTCGGCGGTAGATCTGCGGAGCAAGAATCATCAACGGCAAAAATGGACCCATCATGAAGACCGAGACCACAAAGGCAGAGTAGAATGCCAAAAATAGCGACAAAAACCCCTTCACTTTTGAATGACCCATCCTGAAAGAAAGAAAAGTACAGAATGAGAACTAGGCCTAATGAGAACCAAGTTTACACTCTCAAATGCAGGTCTAAGATGATCAACATTAAACCAGGTTACACATCTGATCATAAAACCTTAAATTGTAATGTCATCTTCATATAAAATCCACACTACAATAAGCAATAAAAATATTATCAAATGAGAAACAACCTTTAATCTCTGATATGACCGAACAATTGTTAAAACCTTTTTTTATGAAGCAGAAGAACAATACACGTAGCATTTCCGTAATCTTTGTACACATTTTTATCAGTAAGTTTGGGCACTGACCTCAGAAAAGTAAAGCACTGAGTTCAAGTACATGTAGGTGCTTTTCTTTTCTTTGATTTTTTTACATTAAGGCTACATGTGATGTGGATGCCTGGGAAACAGTTGCATTAGTCACATTTTACTGAAAATTCAAAAATAGATAATGAAAATATAATGACATCAACATTTCTATCACAAAAAAAGATATTAGGTAGGTATTGGAAAAAATAGCTCTCACAAATTAAAAACAAAACAAAACTGGGCTTTACAATACATGTTCAAAACAACTTTACAAATTACCGACAGCAAGTGTAAACAAGTGGAATGCCTCTGGCGGTCTCACCTGCATCACGCGATTCAATATAGCAGCAGTGCTGACTTTGAAAACTACTATAACTCGCACAAGATGTTCAGTGATACTTGGTTACTCTTATGTCCACATTTCATGAACTAGGCCAAAACACATTCAGAGATATGATGGTAATTCAACAAATACCCCCAACATGGCCAAAGTTCATGGACCTTACATGACCTTTGACCTTGATCATGTGACCTGAAAATCTTACAGGATGTTCAGTGATACATGTACTTGATTACTCTTGTATCCAAGTTTCATGAATCAGATGGCCGTCGATGGTCGTCGATTATTTCGAGGCCTGGATTTGACAAATTCTATGCATAAATTAGAGATTAGAATTTATCCAAATGTCAATAGGGTCTGAAAACGACAAATACAAGTCCAGTTATGGATGGCCTGACGTGGAGGAATTTTTATTGATTAAATTATTTTACTATTTCAAAATGAATGGTTTTGTGGCGTTGTACCAACAGTTTTCATAGTTACTTTGTATTACAATGATCATTGAATGCATTATCCCACTTGTTTTGGGATTTAATTTCTACCTCGATTACGTAAGACTATAATTTTAAAATTTCTCGGCACTTTTGCATGTCATAGTCTAGACCAAAAGCTTCAGTCTCTGTATTTTGGTTGTTCCGCTGAACTACGTTGGCTCCACTCACCATACATAGACTGAAGAGCTTAGGGGCCCGTGGCTACAGACAACGTATAGTGAACTAGCGTTTTATAGATCGCGATTTAAAACTTTTTTTTTAGCGAAATTTAGTTTTATGGTTTCCATTGGCAGGGAAATATAAATAACTTAAGTAATTGCATACCTTGGACCGGAGTTATTGAAAAAAAAACGACTGGATGATTGAGAAATCTGTCATCTAAGACATTTTCTCCTGATCTGACGGTTTTTCTTGCAAGTTGCCATCTTGAATGAGGTCATTATCGTTAATGTCTCGATATATTGCGATTATAACTAGTATCGTTTGTCTTCGTGTAGTGTATTGTATCGTATTATTGTATTCGTATACCGGTATTGCCTTGTACATGTAGGTGTGCTGGTGGAATGCAATATCATACTTGCCAACATTTTTGAAATCTAAAGAGGGACAAATTTGGCCAGGGGTCCAGGGGGCCGCTTAGGCTCCCGACTTGGTTCAGGGGCAGCGCCCCAATTGGGGTCTCAAGGGGGCGTTGCCCCCTTGAAGCTGAAAGAAAAATAGCACTATGGAGGGCCATTAGATGCTTAAAATGATACCAGAATCACATAATATAATAGACACTCTACACACATGCCCCCGTTCTGTAGTTCAGTATCCATGATCTTGAAAATATTCTCCCCTGTTGATCTGTCAGAGCACTGTTGCAGTGACAAAAGTTCACATGCTACCTGACCAATATTATCGTCATAAGTTTTCAGGAGTATTGGGTACAGTTTCACGGCTCCTTGATCGGTACTGCCATCTGTAGCGATACTGTAAGGCTGATGCTTGACTTTACTGACCAAAGCTTTCGCATCGCTGTCCGCTAGGGTACAAAGGACGTTACTTGTTTTTGCCCGAGCAGCACTGTAACCCTTAGCAATTTTTGAGTCGGGAAACATTTGTCTGAACAAATCACCAGCATGGTTAGAAACATCAATTGCAATGACCAATGTTATGTTCCACCAAAAAATCAGTAAATCTTACCTCGGCTCCAATGACAGAGGTATCCTCTTTGGGCATAAAAGAAGATATTTTGGACATGCGAGTCGCATCGAGATCCGCCTTTTCATTGTCGATGTGTTTTTTCTTCTCGGCGTGCCTTCTTATATCATTACATTAGCTCCTCCACTTGAGAGTTTTATGTCCTGCCGGCAACACATGCAAATTCAACGCCTTTCGTGCTTGGCTTTATGAAATGAAATCGTTGTTTGTACTCCCCTTTAAATTTCTGCAACCGTTTTCCACTCATTTTTGATCAAATCCTCTCTAGTTTTGCGAAATAATCCTGTTAAACCCACGATCGTCACATACCCCGTGCACAGCTCAGCAAGCGTTAATACATGTCCCACATATAGAGATCGGTGCTGTGCATACATGTGTTGTGCACAAGTACATGGGCACTCCGCATCGCATGGAAACAAACCACGTTTTCGCAGTCTAGTCAGTCGCATGTGTACACCAGAAGCCTGTTGCATAAAACTTTTTACCTGAGAAAACTCTGGTAAAAACTGAAAACTAAGGTTAGTCTGATTTCTGCCATTGACTTTAGCACAGGGCAAAAACTCCGGTAAAAACAACCTGAGTTTTCTCAGGTAAAAAGTTTTATGCCACGGGCCCCCGGTCACACAGCGGAAAATCGACTTGGGAGAGCGATCAAAACTTGACATACCATACACATGACCGTACATACTACATGTACCATCGGTCAGTTTCGTTGGTGGGACTGTAACATTACATCGATAGCTCAAACCTGGAAGTCATAGACAATACTGTACATTTCGTATATATTGAACACGCGCAAACACTTTTTTCTCTCGTTTTCTTTATTGATTTTTTTGTTTTTGTCTAGGCTCAAAAATCGGAACATTCCGATTTTTCTGCTCTAAAAATTTTTAAAAACGGGACAGTTGGCAAGTATGCAATATCGATATCAGTATTATCACATTCGTAAATTGTTGACGCCCTCTCCATTCGTTTGTAATTATTTCATAGTTTGGCTGCCATTTGATCGATTTCGCTGTGCTTTTCCCAAGTAAACATCGATAAAGTATAATTTTCATGCATTTTCATCTATATCGTTTAAACTACTCGTATGTTAAATAGTTCTATATTTTTAATTTGTAGTTTATATATCCTTACTACTTAGAGTGTAACCCCGATGTGTTATATAGCCCAAAACTTTGGAATCTGGATTGACAAAAGTGCTGGTGTTATAACAAATGGGAGCCCACACCACACGGACACTTTACCGTCGGTGAATGGGGATTACAGTAAAATGTCAGAAATTGTTATGACAGGTTCAGAGGTGTCATAAATATTTAGTGAGGTTGTTGTACCCGATCTTATTCTTGGTAAAGAGAGCTTGGCATAATTGTACTTGATGCCCCCAGGGGACATCAACGTTTTACCTTGATTCGCGTGGATCCTCGACCCGACCTTGTTTACCATCGGCGAGTTGATATCCATCCGCGCGTGATTCGGTTGATCGCGCAACAAATAAAGTAATTGGGGGCATCAAGTGCAAGTAATATAAGAGAGACGAGCTATAGCTCTCAAGGTTACATTAGCTATCAAGGTTAATTTTGCCAACAAGGTTAATTTTGGCTGCAAGGTTAATTTTGCTGAAATTTTTGGGGGCATCAAGTACAAGTAATATAAGAGAGTTTATTTTCTAGCTATCAAGGTTAATTTAGCCAACAAGGTTAATTCGTTTCGACGTTGTTATGAAGGCTTGCGCGGCTAGAAAATAGAAAAAGAGGGGAAAATGGGGTTAGTGGAATGTAAACTTCTGAATAAACGTGCTGAATAACTGGAAAATTTGGGGGCATCAAGTGCAAGTAATATAAGAGAGACGAGCTATAGCTCTCAAGGTTACATTAGCTATCAAGGTTAATTTTGCCAACAAGGTTAATTTTGGTTACAAGGTTAATTTTGTTGTTTTGGGGGGCATCAAGTACAAGTAATATAAGAGAGACGAGCTATAGCTCTCAAGGTTACATTAGCTATCAAGGTTAATTTTGCCAACAAGGTTAATTTTGGTTACAAGGTTAATTTTGTTGTTTTGGGGGCATCAAGTACAAGTAATATAAGAGAGACGAGCTATAGCTCTCAAGGTTACATTAGCTATCAAGGTTAATTTTGCCAACAAGGTTTATTTTGGCTGCAAGGTTAATTTTGTTGAAATTTATGGGGGCATCAAGTACAAGTAATATAAGAGAGTTTATTCTCTAGCTATCAAGGTTAATTTAGCCAACAAGGTTAATTCGTTTCGACGATGTTATGATGGCTTGCGCGGCTAGAAAATAGAAAAAGAGGGGAAAATGGGGTTAGTGGAATGTGAACTTCTGAATAAACGTGCTGAATAACTGGAAAATTTGGGGGCATCAAGTACAAGTAATATAAGAGAGACGAGCTATAGCTCTCAAGGTTACATTAGCTATCAAGGTTAATTTTGCCAACAAGGTTAATTTTGGCTGCAAGGTTAATTTTGCTGAAATTTTTGGGGGCATCAAGTACAAGTAATATAAGAGAGTTTATTTTCTAGCTATCAAGGTTAATTTAGCCAACAAGGTTAATATGATTCGACGATGTAATGAAGGCTTGTGCGGCTAGAAAATAGAAAAAGAGGGGAAAATGGGGTTAGTGGAATGTGAACTTCTGAATAAACTTGCTAAATAACTGGAAAATTTGGGGGCATCAAGTACAAGTAATAATAGAGAGTTTATTCTCTAGCTATCAAGGTTAATTCTGTCAACATCACGACTAGGATTACTTGCCGGATCACCGCTTTCATCAATTTTGGGGGCATCAAGTGCAAGTAATATAAGAGGATAGATGAGGAGGCAAGGATGCGCGCTCATCTAGATGCACCTGTTTGCGCATTTGCGCTAGTGCAAACCGGAACTACTTTCTATTATTTTTTTTAAGCGAGAAAAAGAAATGTTTACATTTCGGAATCGAAGAATCATCGAGAAATCAAGGAGTACCACGAGGTAAAAACGTTGATGTCCCCTGGGGGCATCAAGTACAATTATGCCGAGAGCTTCGTGAAACGGTTAGCGGACAAGTAGCTCACTATCTCCGATTTAGTCAATAAGTTAGACTTATGTCATGACTGTGTTGAGAAACGGGCCCTTGGCTTGGGCTCCCGACCGGTCGCGTAGCGGGCGCGGGCGGGAGTTCCCTGGCCCGGGTTAAGAGCGAGGCAGAGTTCGAAGAACATCGGATCGAGTGAGAAAAAATCAGTTTACTTACTCGTTTAAGTACGTAGTATTACGGTACCAGATTCTGAAATATATACCGGTAGTCTAATGGAATAACTTAACTAAGCTCCTAATATGGACCTTAATTAGACCAAATATACTCACATTAAAACGGTTGTTCATTCGTCCCCAGATTCAGTCAGACTCAGTCACACACACAGTCTTGGCCACTGTATACGTACGTAGCTGTCTAGTCTCTTTGCACTCTCTCTGCATCTGCTATGCTGGGACCGATTGCACGAAACGGTCTTTCCAAGGACCGTCTTTCGTGTCGCCCATCTTTTATGATACGCTATAGGCGGGTTGTTTCTGAAATTTATGATAAAGAATAAGATTCGTTAGTTTGCTTTTAAATCAAATTTTAAAAAATTTCATGATATATCACATCATTTTATAAACAAATATGTTGTTTAATTTAACCGACGAATGAAATATGTTTGCAGATGATTTATTTAAAATGCGTTTCACATGGCGCATCATAAAAGATGGGCGACACGAAAAAGACCCTTTCGTGCAATCGGCCCCTGCTCTTCTTGCTGAACATGGGGAACATGTTTTTTTTTTAATACTAAATAGGTTCATAATTGCGGATTGAAATAATCGCTAGAGGGTATTCATTTGTCTCGCAATCTACTACTGTATGGTAGATTGCGAGACAAATGAATACCCTCTAGCGATTATGTTTTTGTTTTATTTAAACGCTAAGATGAAAATAAAGATTAACAAAAAGTTACTTTTAAAAGTTTTTTTTTAATGTTTGTATTTATAATAATCTTAATTTTGTATTTTAATTTATTATTACTCATATAATAGATATATATTTTCATTTATTTTTTGAAATTTCCACTCAAATTATATGGGGCATACTCTCACTGCACTCGATCGTATAGGTATTTTACGGGTTTATAACTTCAAAAGGCTTTCAGTTTCAATGCGCAAGTATCCTCTGTGACACTCATTCAATGAACTCTGTGACTGTACCGGTATGTAAATTTAGGTTTATTGATTATTCTGATGTTGTTGGTTGCTTGGGATTTTAGACAATTAAAAAGCTCAATTGAATTAAGACATTTTGTTTTATTTGATTTGTTGCATAGAATTAGAATTCTGTTGACTTAGCAAGCTCTTGTCTTTTCTTCAATTCTCTGAATCTCTCTGTGGACGGGTGGTTAACTCAGTCCCGCGTGTGAAGATTCGTGTCCCAAATATCGTATGCCCCCTACCACTCATTCGTGCATTCCAATGAACAAGGACAAGGTAAATATGATATAACCCACTCACACATTGTACGAGGTTAGTACCGGTATGTACTAACCTCGTACAATAGACCGTGTTTGACCCTGGATTTCGAAGTAGTCGCCAAACATCGCTTCATTGCTGAAGTAATATTTGCCGAAGCTCCTTCTCGCTACGCACCGGGGCTCTTGCCGGTAAGTAGCAAGAGTTTGTTGAATATAAAAGAATAATAAAATAATAATCCGATAAAAAAAAGCACATTTTGCTTACCTCGGCCTCGAAAGTGACTTCGCTTGTCTCTTCCACGGAAATACAAGGAAGCCCGTTGGTGGCGCTAATAATTTCACAACCTTGATTCAGCTCCTCGGTAATTTTATAACTGTATCTAAATTCTTTGAATGCGCAATCCTCATGATTAATTTACTAATTATGGGCACCAATTAATGAAATGCCTTCAAAAAACATAATTAATGATTATCATTGGTGATGATAACACTCATTTGCATTAATTTAAAAAGATGACTGATAAAAAAAAAATGAAAATAATATACGTGCCTGGAAAGAAACCAGCAGTACAAGCTTTGACGAACGTCAATAATACGTATACGGTGTACCAAAGTCTATACAATGAAAAGATTGGACACTTCACGGACTTTGCGTAATGCCTTGCGTCGATATGCGTGTAAAATAGTGTAGGTGCCTATTCTTTCCCTTGTCGTGTCTTTGATATGAATATAAATCGCGCGCCCTCTTCAGGAGAAAATTGATATCAACGCTGACTGATTTCTATCTCCGTAAAATCTTCACTAAAGATCAAGAAAATATACATATTTTTAGAAAGAAACTTCAAGGAGAAGTCACGGAAGGATCTAAATAATTCGGTAAGTGTCATAGCAGGATGTGGAATGTTTATTTAAACATAATATTTTATGTGGGCAAAAGCCCACTGTATTTTCGAAGTGTAGTGGTGTGTCGCGTGCGTATGACTGATAATCCTTCACTCGCGAGACGATATGAACCCATGGGTGGATATAACCTAACCCAGGAAGCTGCGACTCGTCATCCATACAATCATGGTAAGTGCATAATTTCTCTTTTCACAATTCATTTGGAGAAATATTTAGACCATAAATCACGCTAGTCCCGTGAGTATGCAAATACACGGTAAGCCCCTGGGCTGGGCTCCCGCCCGCTGAGCTCCCTGGGACTGGTTAGATTATATAACCTGGCTTGTTCTCACTCTCAGTTACATCTCCATGTGTTGCAAAATAAGGGTAGCAATGTTTGGCTTATTTTCTCTCTTTCTTTGGGACAAATGCTCGATTTTCTTGCACTGTTCGTTTCCAATACCGCTAATATAACTTCGCTTTTAAGTGAATTCAATTCTTTAAATTATTTTTTCTTTATTAAAAATAGAGATTGAAAAATGAAATTTTCTTACCATATTACTTTCCACCAATAGAGGGCATACACAAAAATATGCCCAAATTAAAGTTTTTGAGCGCTCTGGTGAATACAAAAATTATTCCCTGGTTACTAATGAAAAATAAATTGCAAGTATGTATGGAAATTAGTAATTTTGGTCACAAAAGTGACATTTTAATGATTTTTTAAAGTGTTTGCTGTGTACAGCATTGGCATACCATAGTCCTACCTGTAGTTGTTGTTGTTGTTGTTGTTGTACCTGTAGATTTCCCACAGGCAGGATGGTTGCAGTGAACTAGTGCCCCCTACTAGCAATTCTTTTAAAATTTTCTTGTACCGACTACCGGTACATAACGTTAGACATAAATCTACCTCAACTTCCCTCAAGTGCAGGCTCCATTCCACTTCACTACTGCTACACTACGCTCCAGTGTAACCATGTAATGTATCCCTGAATATCCTGTCCGTGATTCTGACTGATTCAGGTCAATTACCAAGAACATTCAACATGTTTAAGATCAATTAACTAACTTAGAATTTAGATTCTTCACTAACTTTAGAAAGTATATAGTTCATGAAACATAGACATAAGGGAGGTCAAGTTTGAATGATTGTTTTGCACACGTCTTAATGTGTTACATGACCATGGTCAATGGGCAAAGTATTTTATAATCACATGTTATTCAATATCCGTTTTCAAAGTCAGCACTGCTGCTATATCGAATCGTGTAATGCAGGCGAGACTGCCTGTGCCAGAGGCGTTCCATTTGTTCATGTTGTTTGTTAATTTTACTTGTAAGTTTCACTGACCTTAAGCCAGCTAAATAGGAGGAAGTTGGATAAAAACTAGACCTGGAAATTCATCTGCAGATCTCTGTATTTTTCCAGTACATATCTGGACTCGGTATATGATAAGCAAGTTTAAACGGTAAAGATAGCGTGCCACAGTTTTTCTGTGCACAAGAAAATATCAAGATAGATCTACATTGTACTCTGAAAATTCTGTACTTTTTTAATACAATAAAAAATAAACAAAAGGTAGAGTGCACCAGGGGCTATTTAGTATTGTTAATTAAGGACAAGTCCACCACAACAAAAGATTGATTTGAATAAAAAAAATCCAACAAGCACAACAGTGAAAATTTCATAAAAATGAGATTGTAGAATGTAGAGGTCAAGAGTAGGCCTAAATAAAAAAAAAAAATCTTTAAGTTTCGCTTAATCTCCCGAAACAGTTATATGCACATCCGATCCTGATGTACTGTATGCGAATGATGAAACTGATGTTATCATTCACTCACCATTTCTTTTGTATTTCATTATGTGAAATATGAAATATTTAACTTTTCTCCTCATTGTCATGTCTTCACAAAGTTTCATTCCTCCCTGAAGTATATGGAATTGCCTCTGCGTTTAATAACATTCAAGTTTAAGTACAGTTGGTCCTTATTGTCAGATCTGTAAAAATTGAAGTATTGTATTTAAATTAAACAATAAAAATAAAAGAAAAAGTGAGTGAGTGACATCATCAACACATATTTGCTTGTCACTGAGTTGTGCTTATAGGCCTATCTGTTTTGTGAAAAATAAACAAAACCCTAAAATGTGATATTTTCATTTTATATCAATTTTTCAGTGTTGTGCTTGTTTGATATTTTGGAATTGATTCAAATTTAACATTTTTCTGGGGTGGACTTGACCTTCAATATTTTCCTCAAGAAAAAAAAGGATTTTTCTTACTGGATCCCAGAAGAATATCATGTTCAATACAAGACTCAAGAGGAGACATTACAGAGAGACAGAGTGGCAGGCTTTTCAATAATTCGAAGATCTTTTTTGAGATGATGAATCTTTTCAAAGAAAGTATGCCTGGGAGGACAGCCGCATGTATATTAGCACAGTAACACATTGGCATAACTTAGCGTCAGGGGTGCGAGGGAAATTACGCCCCATGTTATGAGCAAAATGTTTTACAGATATAAGCATTTCTATTGGTTGTGATCATATAACAATGATGGATGGCTTTAGAAATATGGGCGTTTCATAGATGAATTATGGGACTCCCTTAGGGAGATAAGAGAATTTTCAGAATACTGATTTGAGATAATAGATAGCAAGCTGATATCTTGCTGAGATACCATAACTGGTACATGAAAGTTTGAAAGAATGTTCAAAATACCATCCTGAGTTTGTCTGTGTTGGCTGATGAGTCGCTACATTGAACATACTACACATACTTCAGCAAAATAATTATTGCAATAAAGAATGTTTTTCTATTTTTTTTTTTTCAATTATTCTTGGAAAAACTTATATCCCCCACCCCACTAACTAAAAGAAATCCTCTACAAAATTTCCTTATGTTCTGTATTTTTTTTTTACATACTTGATGTTGATTAAAGGAAACCAAAACCCAAGAAGAGAAGCAATTAATGGAAAGAGTAAAATGAGAGGAACAATTTTAAACAAGTTTCATCAAAATCAGTTGTGAAATAAGCAAGTTAGGGATGTTTAAAAGGTCTTGTACTTTCTGTGGGGATTATCAAATTGGCAAACATGCTTCAAAATGGCTGATTTGGTTGACAACTCTCCATTTGTTTTGTTCACAATTTTTCAGATTTTGCCCATTATCTTACAAATTGCATATTGCCTCATTCTGAGCATAATAAATATGTCATGGGAAAAATATAATTCACACCACATATGTCAAGGTCAGGAGGAAATGATGTAAAATATATAAAATAAAGGGGAAAATCTGAAAAATTGTGTACAAAATAAATAAACCTCTTGATTGGTTTCGATGTAATTTCAAGTTCTATTCAGTTGCACAACTCACTGACCTAGCAGAAATTGCTGAAAGCCAGAGGGTGTCTTGCTGTTTAAACGAAATCCATCCATAATTTATTGTTCTAAATAGACATGAAATGAAATACTCCAAAAATTTGCTTTGCCCAATTGATCGTGGCCCCGGCAGCCACTGTGCAGCGCCAGATCGACGAGGCTCTACCCCTTTAATCCATCGAACGACAAACGGGGTAGCAGCAACTCCCATCTTTTAACGTCTTTTGGTCTATTGAGTAAATGAGGTGAAAGAGGCACTTACGGAATTAATGCCCAGGCTCCAAGGTGTCTAATATCCCTCGGTAGTACAATGGTGTCCAGCGACGGTCAATAAGTCCTACCTGTTGCTGCTGAAGATGTACTTGACTGGACCTTAACTCTCCGGACACAAAAATCGCAACTGACTAACCTTGACACTAGCTGACTCTTGGTCATCGGGGGTATTGCGGGCATGTCGTGCGTAATGTTTACTCGTGCACGGAGGTGAGTGCAGGGCTATTAATGACCCTTTATGCAACACACCCCCCAGCCCTATAGATCAATATCAATATTCAATTGTCCGTTTCCTTTTTACTTGTGACCATGGGTGTCGATCACGGGGGGGATGGGGGGATATATCCCCCCAATATTTCAAGTGGGGGGGATGGCCTGTATTATCATCCCCCCCCAATAATTTAGGATAGAAAAATTATAATAATGATGATGAAAAAATGAAGTTTGATCATGATTATAGTGATGATTATAGTATGCCATCAATCAGTTTGTTTTCCTCGCAATTTGTGTATATTGTTATTACATAAAAACATTCTTTTTCAGGACTATTAAACAGATGGGTGGAGGTTCAAGATGAAAAAGAATGAAATGTTTATGTATATATTTTTAAAACATGCCATAAAAGGACCCCAATGAAAAACAACTTTTGTTGATAGGGTGTTCCATCCCTCCAGTGGTGAATAAATTAAATTTAATAAATCAATTAATTCAAAAGGGTGGAAAAATAAACGGGAGTGAAAGGGTGGCAAGATAAATAGTCTAAGGAATGACCATATAGCTATTACTGTGATAGCTCTATGGAATGACGGTAAGCCCGATGGCGCACAAGAAGCCACACAGTTTATAATTTGTGCTAGTCTTAATTGGTCCGAATCTGCATGTTATCATCATGCATTAAGAAAAAAATATAACCAGTCGGGTTAGATTTAAGAGAGAAGTTGTATACACAGAGGCGTTGATCCGGGGGGGGGGAGAGGGGGGGGGGGCAGGGGGGCGATCGCCCCACCAATGAGAATATTTGGGGGGAACATATCG
This sequence comes from Lytechinus variegatus, assembly GCF_018143015.1. NCBI lineage: Eukaryota > Metazoa > Echinodermata > Echinoidea > Temnopleuroida > Toxopneustidae > Lytechinus > Lytechinus variegatus. Next base: position 43,263,463 of record NC_054740.1, on the reverse strand, counting down.
TTTGGCCCCCCTCCCAATAATTAAGCATGTGCAACTAAAAAATAAAGTAAGATTGTAATGCTACACTGAAACCAGCAAGCGAGATTGAGATACCAACTCGATTTTTATTTAAAATCGTGCTCTAAATGTCTGCTTTTCAGATTGGAATATAAAAATTTTCAGCTCGCGCTTCGCTCTCGCATCATTTCTCGACCAAAACCCCATACTTTTTATTATTAAATAGGTGAATAGAATGTCCCGTTTTCAGTTCTATACCTCAAAAGAACTCCCGCTTAGATTTTCAATAATCTTTTGTTGGATACATATCTTGTTCTTTATTAAAAGCGTCCATTAAACTGTCTTTTTTTCCAGATCGAAATATCAAAATTTTCAGCTCGCGCTTTGCGCTCGCATCTATTGTCTTCTAGATACCCATCTTGGTACCAAAAATGCTTAGAATATCAAGCTTTTACGTCAGAATATAAACAAATTTCAGCTCGCTCTCTAGTGAGATACATGTACATGTATCTATCCTCCTCATGAGTTACTACAAACAAAACTAAACACGTACATTTTTCCTGTTTTCATGTCATACAAAAAATTTCAGCTCGCTTCGCGCTCGCATTGTTGGTGAGAGTGAGATATGTGTCTCTTTTTCATGAGTCATATATATATATATATATATATAATATAGTCCTATGTGTATGGGGGGTATAGGGGTGTGTGGGTGAGTTTGTTCGTTTTGTGTGATCGAGCGCCTTTGGAACGTTGATTCATGATTTTGCCCCCAATCTGAAAAATGGATCGACGCCCCTGTGTATACATCATATGCTCAATAAACAGATCACTTGTACATGGTCCAGACAATTTTTGTCATTTTTTTCTTTCGTATGAGTTTAGAATTGGCTTACTTGTAACACAAATTGAATTAAAAAAAAAACTATATAAGTACAGTACAACACCATGCATATCAATCACTCGCAAATGTCCTAACCTGTGATTTTAATGGGGGTAATGTTGAAAGATCCCCATCCACAAGAACTTTTGTGTCGATCATCCCCCCCAACCAAGAATACCGATCGACACCCATGCTTGTGACATTTCTTTAGCCTGTCATGATTCCTATATGAGTTGCAATAGAGGTAGGGAGGGAGTTTTTTAAGCATGGTCACTAGGCCTTTCCATGGAGGAGACAATTTCTTTGTCTTCCCCTTTTTGAGTGGCCGTGTCAAGTAAGTAAACTCAGTTCCCCTTTATGGAATTCATGACAATAAACTCTGACTTATTCTCTTTTCAAGCGCCCCTGGGTTGCCTGGAGCTTAGTCTTCGCAGTTTCATGGGCTTGGATAAGAGTCTGTTTGAGCTGAGAAACATACTATTCTATTTAGCCTGATTCTGCTGCGGATGGAAGATCAGATTAGATCCGGATCACGTCTAATCAGTGGTACTCGCTGGTTTTCTTATCTAATGCCCAACACAATTGGTTTTGCCTCTGTTATTCATCCCAATTACTGTCATTGGCGAATGATGTAAACTTGGCAAAGAATGCATGCCAGCTCCCTGAACCATTATAAAAGACAATTGTTCTAGGTAAATATGTCCTGGGAGCGGGCTTGGGAGGCATTCTTGAATTTCCTGAGGAAATGGTGGGGGGAACTATCTTGGGCCTGTTGGAACTATGGCCCTGCAATTAGGTTGAAGGCCCAGGCTCTGGCTGGTTGAACCTTGGAACTGTAACGGAAGAGACATTCTTCTGTCGGGTAGGTCCAGAACCCAGCTTAGATTGATTGGACCTTGGAGCCGGCTTAGGCTGATTCAGTTCGGGATGAGGCAGTGGTGAGATCCCGCAAACAGGTGGTGGCGACACCTTTACTGATGCTGCATATCCCCTCTGGTTTCCAACCTGATTGGGATAAAAATCATCATCCCTTAAAGCATGAGGTGGGGTCCGATCAGAAGTCTGACGAGTATGATAATGATCATGATTGTCAGGGAGATATCGATCACAATTATGAGTATACCGATCATGATCATGGGACTTCCGACAATGAACAAAGAGATGACGGGGGTCACGGGTTAGGGCACCATTACAATTGTAATGATCATAATTAGAGATCATATCTTAATCTACGGGTAAACGATTCACTAAATCAATCCTCTTTCAGCTGCCTTGGGGACAATTCCATCTGGAACAGAGAAAGCAACTCTCTGAAAAGATGAGAGGCTTTTTGGATGGAGTGCTCCCTTGGAGGGCGAGACTGTTTTGCAGTCTGGAAGGCAGACGGATCATTCTGATGCCCCTAAGTTGCTCTGCTACGAGGTTCATAGTTATTTTTTTCCTTGTTTTGAGGACCATATGAGGCCCTTGTTTGCTGCCTGTCAACTGGCTGGTCACTTGAAGAACCACACACATTGGGCCTCATTTGCGTTTGTGAGGGCCCTGTACGATGTGTCCTGAGAATGCAATCTTGTTCACAACAATCAATTGGCTTGCCATATATACATGTATATATATATACTGTGGCTAGTCCATTGGACCACTTAGCTCGCCATATAAATGCTGTGGCTCGTCCATGGGACCACTTGGCTCGCTATACATATGCTGTAGCTCGTCCATGGAGCCAACGCGATGGCGCACTTGGCAATCGTCGGGATCACTGCTGATAGGTTGCGGCTATACCACGCTATCAGGAATTGGTTTAAGACAATCTCTCAGCACGCTCTGGGCTTGCCTTCCCCCCTCTCCCATTAAGGACTGTTCAACCCTCTTCCTCTGGGGTGTGGAGGCTCCTTGCTGAGCACCCTGTAATAGTTTAGCTACTGTGGCCCACGGCCTCGCAATGGGCCTAGTAGCTTGAGGTCTACCAACGTCAAATGGCAGGGATTGTCCCTGCTGATCATATGACACAGTGCCTGAGGCACCGGTGAAATATCTGCGAGTGCACCTGTACCAGCAGGTGTAAAATAAAAAATATTTATTCGTTCAAGTTACGAATATGCGGGACCGAATCTACTAATTCGGGAGTAATGTTTCCGGTAGCTTCGCGTAACGCAAGAATGCGCTCGGCAGTGGCGAAGCCAATGCCTGGTACTCGTAACAAGTCATCCCTATCACAAGAATTAATACGGATCTTATCCATTGCAAAGAAAATTAGAATTAAAATCCACAAATGAAATTAATTCAAAGACTATTGATGAAAATTTGCGAAACAATAGTGGAGAAATACAAGCAGCAATAATCATTTGAAATTTAAATGAATTGCAATTTAAACAGTGAATCAATTATTTGCTAATTGAAGCTGTAAACGTTCATTCAACTATTGCAAATACAAATAGAAAATTACATCCAATTATATTATCAATTAATTGGCAAAAAGAGAGGATTCTCAAAATGACAATTATCTGCAATTATTTCCTAAAGTAGAGAATGACAAAATAACAATCATTAATTGCAAATTTTTACTATGTATCATTCATCAACTAGTAACCTTTCTAGTGCAGTGTGATAAATTGATATTTACCACTGCTAATGTTTCCAATTTAGAATCAGGAAACAATATTTGATTCCAAAAAACAAGAGCAAATATCATTAAATGGTAAATGGAAACAATAATCAGGTCATAAAATTTAATTGCGAAAAGAGAACTATTAAAACTAGAATTCTAATTGACTAATTTTTACGGAGTTATGAGTCAAATTTGCATAATTATGATGACGTCGTAAGTAGCAAAATGGGAATTGTAGTAGGTTTCACGGTACACCATGTATCTTACTTGGGCAAGTGTTGGTCCTGAAAAGAACACACTTGTCGAAACGTCGAGATTGGGTGGTCCTTTTCAGGACCAACACTTGCCCAAGAAAGATACATGGTGTACCGTGAAACCTACTACACTATTTTTCTTCGCCATGGTAACCTTCAGAAGTTGAATTTTGAGTTCCGACGCCATTTTGATGACGTCATGATAAAAAATTGGGTCAAATGTGATATGAAATCATATCTCCCATCCATGCTCTATTTGAATACGAAAAAAAAAATTGGGGGTCAACGGACTTCCTGAAGAGCTACATGTATAATGAATTTTGTATAGGCATGTTTTTGCACATATATTGTCTATGGTTAGTGCGCGTGCGCTGTAAATTTTGATGGAGGCTAATTCTGTTATTACTTGTCGTAGAAGGTTGATCAAGGTATCAAATTGTTCAGCATTATATTATCGGTGCATTGATATGAAAAAAATCGTGATCCTATGTTGCATAGTGCCATTATGCGCGAGAATGCACGTGCAACTGTGCGGCGCGCAAATTTTTGAAATGCTTAAAATGACCTGAATCGTACTCTACAGTCTCTACTTTGGTCAAAAGGCTTATTTTGAGCATTTTGAAATTTTGATGCGCGCGTACCATCATGTCGTGACATTTACATGACCTTTGATGACATGGACAGTTGACCCTTGACCTAAAGTTAATATGATGTAAATATGGTTAATTTTTGTTAATTGATAATGAAGATATTATTGATTATGTGATTTTACAAAATGGCGTCTAGATGACGTCATGATGACCTTTTGACTTTGAACTTGTTTCATCCAGATGACATGGTAAGTCCTCATAACTGATGATACTTTGAAGAAAATTGAAAAGGGTGGAAAAATAAAAATTAAGAAATAAATGAATAAATAAATAAATAAATAATAAATAAAAAAGAAAATTCGTACGAAATTAATAGTTGATCTGTCGATTGACAGATCACCTAATTTCATGAAATGCTAAATGAGACTGCCTGTGATAGTAGAGTAGGCCTACCTAAATAAGCATAAGAAATTTAAACTATGGGTTCTCCTTTTATATTTACTTTAAGGGAACCTTATTTGAAATAACCCGACCAATATTAAATTTCCTTTAATAGGATGCCAATATGAGGAAGGGCAGAATTTATTTAACAGATTTAAACTTTGCCTCCAATTGTTTTTTACCGCTGGCGCAAAATTCAAATCATGTGTGTCACGCCCGAATTCAATGGGCTATTCAAAAAAGACAAAAGCAGCCACACGTAATGGCGGCAGCTATGTTAGGGTGGAATATTTCGCATTTAGAAAAATAGCTAGTTTAAAGCAATTTACGCCCTATACCTAGCCAGTGACAACAATAACTAATCAATATATACAAACTAATTATTTTATAGGCCTACTAACTCAAGGTCCTAACACAATTTTTAAATCTATTCCACGCAGAAAAGGTGTTCTTTGAACAGGTTAAAAATGGTGAGCAATGTTGATCATTTGATCACCAAAATGCTGGAGCTGCTCGCAGCGCCATTATTGAGTAAATGCGGTGAGAGAGGCATTTACTGAATTAATGCCCCTCCAAGGTGTCTAACATCCCTCGGTAGTACAATGGTGTCCAGTAATGGCCAAGAGGTCCTGCCTGTTGCTGCTGAAGATGTACTTGAACTGACCTTAACTCTCTGGACACAATACTCACAACTGACTAACCTTGACACTAGCTGACTCTTGGTCATCAGGGGTATATATTTGGGGGTATTGCGGGCGTGCCGTGCGTAATGTTTACTCATGCACAGAGTTAAGTGCAGGGCTTTTAATCGTCCATATTGCCGGTTATAAGCTAAGGCGACATTGTTTCACGACCCTTTATGCAACAGGTCTGACGCGGACGGGGTTTGAACCCCCAACCTCCCGGTTGTGAGCCAATACACCGGTAATGTTTATAGCTAATGTTGTGACTAATCTAGTTTCCTAGACTTTAGTGGATTTATTTTCCAACAGAATAAACCAATGCCTTTAGGAATTACATACACTTGATAATTTGACGGAATAAAGCCATATGTTGTATATATGTATCTAACTTTTCCTGCCTAAATCTCTTAGGTTCTGTATATGTCAGGTATGGGTTATAAATGTTTTCCTTATTTGTTTTCAATCTTAGTGGAGGGGACATGCATGTATTGAATTTCTTGCCTCAATCTTTCTTTATGATTATGATGATAATTTTTATTTTGTTCACCAGATATAGAAAGTCAATAAAATGCGGAATCATTGCTACTACATGTAGCTTTAGATCAAAATTCATTTTGCATTTTTTAACACATCTTCATAATGTTTTATTGACACAGAAATTCTCTTCGCATTGTACGGACGACTGATCGAAAGTATTCTCTCCTACATTGTATCTTCATCTGCTGTAATCAACTAATCATGACTTCCTTTGAAAGCCGAGCAGCCGGAGCTATTGTAGGTAGTTTCATTGCTGATGCTGCAAGTAAGTTTTAGTAGGCTTGGTGATAATACCAATTTTTATGCATTTTTACTCTCTGTTTCCCACTTACATTATTATGTGTAGGCAGCAGTTTGATGTGACCTGCCACCCCAAAAACCAACAATATCTCGTCTAAAATTATTTTTGAGAATATTTTTACTGGGCTTGAAAAGGTACTTTATATCCTAAGCTTTAAAATGATGGAGAAATATATTGATTATGAATGTGGTCTTATTATATATCAATGGAAAGGTAATGATGTGGGGATCATCAGTGGGTCATTCAAAAATACCGAAAATAATACAAAAAGGTGAAAATCGCCGATTAAAAAACGCTAAAATGCCCCTCCGAAATATGCCTCGCATCGGTCTCTGAATTGACTGGAATTTGATGACGTCACTGTCTGTACGAGAGGCGTGATTGGCTCTCCCACGTGAAGCTCCACTTGCATGCAAAACCTGTTGCGTGGGTACGTTTTCTCCACACTGTCACTGAATACTTCTATCACGAAATGAAAGAAAACCCAGAATTTTATCTAGATTTGGATTTTCAAATTGATGATTTTAAAGATGAAGAGAATGATGATGAAGTGAACAACACAGTGAGGTAGTTGGAGGTAAATAATGGGGGAACAATGCCGATGATTATGATGAAAATTCAACTTGCCTGACGATCACAAGTATAAGTCATGTACATGCCGATTCGCTACCAACTCATGCAGCTGCTGCTACAAGTGGTAGCTATACGTACACCGCGCGGGCCAAATTAAATCCATGAAAATGAATAACCACATCAAGAGAGAGTCTATCATAAGAAGAAAAATAATGATATAACTGTACTTACAAACAAGTGAATAATCCGAATTAACCTGAAAGCAAATCAACTCAACGAATAGCAGCAGACGATATGCACCGACGATAAACTTCATGTGGCTGGGATAGATTGTCACTCGATCGTTCTGTTAGATGTAATTTGTAACTCATTAATTTGACAAAATTACGAAACTCGGGGAATTATTTATATATATAAAAATATAGTAACATCTCTTATTATTTTTTAATTGTATTACGATAAAACCTCTTTTGAAGGAAAACGTTGAGATAAACTAAAATTACTTTTAAATCCCCCCCCCCCAACATGCGTAGCTTGTATGTCATTGCAAACAAACCATCGCAAACATGCACGTATTCCTTCCTTGCTGATTGAGAGCTGTGCAACACGTGCATAGATCTATTCTCTCAGTCTCAGCCAAGGCGAGCAAACAATACGGCATGTGTTGTTGTGATGGTTTGTTTACGATCACATAATGCTACGCATGATGGGATGATCTTTTACATCTAATTTTAATTTACCTCAACGTTTTCCTTCAAAACAGGTTTTATCATAATTCAAAAAATGATAAGAGATGTTACTATATTTTTATATAGAATAATAATTCCCCGAGTTTCGTAATTTTGTCAAATTAATGAGATAAAAGTTACATCTAACAGAACGAGTGACAATTTATCCAGCCGCATGAAATTTATCGTCAGTGCATATGCCATATCGTCTGGTACTATTCGTTGAGTTGATTTGCCTTCAGGTTCGGATTATTCACTTGTTTGTAAGTACAGTTATATCATTTTCCTTCTTATGATAGACTGTCTGGATGTGGTTATTCATGTACAGCATGAATTCAATTTGGCCCGCGCGGTGTAGCTAGCACTTCCAGCAGCATGAATTGGTAGCGAATCGGTATGTACATGACTTTACTTGTGATTGTGTTGCAAGTTGAATTTTCATCATCATCATCGGCGTAATTCCCCCAATTTACCTCCAACTACGTCACTGTGTTGTTTCACTTCATCATCATTCTCTTCATCTCAAAATCATCAATTTGAAAATCCAAATCTAGATAAAATTCTGGGTTTTCTTTCGATCATTTCGGGATCGAAGTATTCAGTGACAATGTGGAGAAAATGTACCCTTGCAACAGGTTTTGCATGCAAGTGGAGCTTCACGTGGGAGAGCCAATCACGCCTCTCGTACAGACAGTGACGTCATAAAAAAATCCCCAATTTCGCAGACGTAATTCTGAGTGTTTGAAGCATTCAAAGAGAGAACTTTAAACTATCAATTAACTGAGTTTCATCCGTCTCCATGATAAATGATGTACACCATCGTGTTCTCCTTATTTTCTCCTTTATTGTGATATATGATTCTCCAGTTTTACGATTTTCAATATATTTCTACTTTAAAATGATGCATGACTTGTCAAATTTGATCAACAATAAAGTACCGAAGCGATGACATCAGTTGCCATGGTTTCATGGCAGCCTGGTTCTAAACACGTGAACCATCGCGGGGGCTGTTTCATAAAGCTGTTCATAAGCTAGGAACGACTGGTGATCCTTTCTTACGCACTTCACTATCGCCAATATATTTTACCATTTACATGTACCACAGGAAAAGATCACCAGTCGTTCTTAAAGTTGCTCTTAATTTACATGTACGAACAGCTTCATGAAACAGCGCCCTGTTATGATCTCAGAATGATTTTAACAACCAGGGACAAACACATCACCACTTTTGTAAATGCAAATTGTGTTTAGACGATCGTGCAGCTGCGACTCAGTTTAGAACCAGCTGGTTCGTTGTCATGACATTGTGACGTCACAGTTCGGTACTCAATATCCCACACAAGTACTTGATTGCATGTACATGTAGAAGGAATCCACTGAGAGCTCCTGCTATGAAGAAGGTTTGAAGTTGTAAGGTTCACTTCAGCATGAAATGTGCACACTGGAAAATCTCAGCGAAAGTTCCTATGAGTAAAAAAAATAGTGCCAAAGAAACAAAGACCTCTTGAAGAGATGAATTAATCTTTCAATTAAGCTTATTTCTTGATTTTTACTTTTTGAAGAACAAATTATTTGTACTTTTTGAAGAATAAATGACTGTTTTAGCCCTGGTGACCTGATTGTTGGTTTCAGGGTGGCTGAAATATATGTAACTGCCAAAATACCTTTTTACCTTGTTTACAATGCAAGATCAGGGTGGTGGTTTCACAAAGAGCTTTTAAGTGACTAAGTCAAGCTTACATGCCAACGTGCACACGATATCTAACAAACATTTTCATTGAGAGCAAGCATTGTGAATGATTTGACCACTGTGGTGATGCGTCGTATACGTGCACATAAACTGCATGCAACTTGGATTTAAAGTGTAACTTCTTAATAGTCATGCTTAAATCTGGTATATACATGTATAATGATCATTGGGATATCCATTATGACATAAAATGTATGTATGTCATTTTGTATCTCCTAAGTTATTAAAAATGAGATCAAAAAGCAATTACGGGTATACATGTAGCAAGTTTATTTTGATCATTCCAAGGACCTCCAAATTGGTCTGTAAATGCTTTGGTTTAAGGAAAAGCTTGTCCAGATATTTGGTTTCTAGGGTAAACCAAATCATGCAGCAAGAGAATAAAATATGTCAATTTAGTACATTATCATCCTGTTTTGAACTCAAACTGTTAAGTACTTAACTGTATTGAATAATTATTTCACCATCAAAGCATCAAGCAAAGTGCCTCCCAGATAGAACTTAAACAACCTTTATTCTCTCTTTTCCCATTTATTGTTGCTTGTCAGAAATGTTTGTCAGGAAAATCCTCCGAGAATGGCGGTGACCTTTGACATTTATTGATTTGTCATATATTTTGACAGGGAAAGTCCTTCAGAAATTGTGGTGACCTTGGCGCTTTTGTGGAGAATGGTCAAAAAATTTTGCCCCGACCCCTCAACTTGAGAGGTTTTCCCCATTTTACTTGATAATACCTGGACCAAGCCTAACTATCAAACCGATATGTCCAATACGGAAAAATATATGTTTATTGGAATTTGAAATTGCTTCTTGATGATTAAAGTTACTAGGCAACAGTTTAAGCATATTGTAACTTGAAACAGTGTCAAGAACCCATTGGAGATCAGTGAGGAAGGGCTTTTCCCAAATAGTACAATAACATGCCTATGTCCATGTTCTCCTACTTTGTTTTAGTTTGCTGTGTAAATTCATTCACTTTGGAAAGTGGTTTGAGTAATTAGCCTGAAAGCTCTGACTAGGACTTGAGTGTTGAAGGTCCGTCTCACCCACACAAGTTTTATTTGTGCTAGAATTGTCTCAAGACTCTATTATTTATTATTTATTTGAAAAAAGTAAATAAAATTTTATTATTCATTCATGTTTTATTTTACGTGATTGGTAAAGACATTGGAGGGAAGTCCGGATCAGGTGAAGAACTGCTTAAGAATAGATCCCACCACAAATAAAAGAATATAAACATGATGAAATAAATCTCGCTGACTGTAGACTATACTGTGTGATAGATTAGACTTACAAAGGGTCCAGACCCTTTGTAATAGAGGCTGTACTCACTACGTTCCTAAAACTAGTTTAGTGGAAACTAGTTTAACGCGTAGTGAGAACGGTCAAAGCGGTCTTGGAAGCAATCTTCTAAACCAGTTTGGAAAACCACCTCGTGATGTAGTTTTCAAGATTGCTTTGCCTCGTTAAACTGGTTTTAGCGTGAGGACACAACCGTTCTTCGGGAAACGATCTTCGCGCATTTTGAGAGCGCTACTCCATGTGAATAGGTGTAGAATGCCTATGCTGCGGTTTCGAATTTTGCGCAAAACGTGTCACCCCGCTGAGAGCGTTTCCATAGCAACAAGAGCGCTTTACGTGAAGTGATTTTGAAAACCACTTTCGTGTGATCAAGTGGGAACGCTAGCAAAGCGATCTTCCAAAGCGATTTCCTGAATCAGTTTCCAGTAAAACTAGTTTTAGAAAGCGTAATGAGAACGGCCTCATAGATGAGCAGTAGTTCACCCGCCTCTTATCAATTTAGGATGTTTTAAATTAAAGTAGATGGTGTGAAGGAGGTCAGGGAGAGATGGAGGAAGACATACGATTGCAGACCTGTGTAAACTGAGAAAAAAGTGAAAGAAAGAGTAAGTGAGTGAGAAGAGAGAGGGAGGCAGAAGGGCAAGTAAAAGAGATGGAGAGATGAACAAGGAAGGGTGGCAGTTCAAGTCAGCCCTTTTTAATAGAATGTGTGTGCCAGTATCTTGAGCTTCTGCATCGCCAGTTTACTTGGAATTTGATGCTTCACTCAGTCTTAAATATATTTAGGAAACATTTTGAAATGGTAAGAGAGAGAGACAGCAGAAGAGAGACAGAAGAACAGACAGAAGGAGAGAGAAAGAGACAAAGAGGAAGAGAGACAGATGGAGAGTGCGGGGGAAGAGAGCAAGAGTGAGAGATGTTATTTTAGTATCATTATACATGTTCATGTATGAAAGTTCCAGAAATTGATCCTTCCGTTTCATTAGCTGTGACCTTGTTCTCATATGTACCTGAGAGATGAGAGTGTTATTCACCAGGGATTGAAATTTGATGACAATTATAGTGAGCAAAAGTGACATCTGGTCTGTGGATATCTTCCTCATTAAGCTCTTGTAATCACTACCTATGACCTTTTCAGAGGTATCCCTCTCATGTCAACATACACTGTAGCTCCACATTCTCTGGCCTGAATGGAAACATAATGTTGCAAATTGAGTGACATTCACACAGTGAACTATTGAGTAGTTAGTTGGGGCTTTTAGTGTGATAGCTCAAGGTTATCTAACATATTAAGTTCACATGCCTTTTAACCTCATATCTGAGAATAAGAAGAGATTTCATCTCTATTTTCTGTATATCCTAGGATTCCTTCTTTTTTTCTCTCTCTCTTGCTCTGTACTTTCATTTTCTGTCTGTATGTCCACCCATCATCGATTGATCTTTTTATCTACATGTATCTATCTATCTATATCTATCTATCTATCTATCTATCTATCTGTCTGTCTGTCTGTCTGTCTGTCTGTCTGAACATATATATAGATCTGTCTATCTCTCATCCCCCTAACCTGCCCTATCCTGTCATGTGCCTTTCTTTTATATCCATACACTCCATTATTTTAGCAATTAATTGAAAATGTTGAAGAATAAAACATAGTATGGGCTGTCGCCTGCCTGCAATATAAGAGAAGGTTATGCATGAATCTCACTTTCATCGTAGAAATGATGCCCCACTCTCCTCTCCCCATCCCCTCTCCTCCCCTCCCCTATTTCTCTCTCCCTTCCTATTTCTCTCCCCTATTCCCTCTCATTACCTCTCCCATTTCCCCCACCCCATTTCCCTCTTTCCATGAATTCCCCCCTGCACTCCTCTCTCTATTCCCCTCTCCTTTTCCTATTCCCATCCCCACCCCCTCACCCATCCCAAATGACTTCATTTCCCTCCTATCCCCACCCCTTCACCCTCTCTATCCTCCCCTCCCCCATTCAGCTCATCCATCTCACTCTAAAACAGTGTCACAGATGAAGAGAAGGATACATAAATGTAAACAGCAAAGGTAGATCTACCAAGGAGCTTTGGCATAATATATCAGCAAGACAAAGTGCATTGCAAACATAACCCATGCGACCTAAAGGGCTCTCTGCTGTTTTAGTGCCGACAAGTTGATGTGTTATTGTAATAAATGTGCTTCTGATAAAATAGTCTGTGTTCATAAATTATTCCCTTGAAGTGGTAAACATGGATTTGTTCCGTAGCAACAGCAGATGTCCTCGCCACATCTCGTAACACATTAAGGAAGAAGGGAACCAAGAATATTTTCATATCTACCACTGATTTGCATAGTGTTGGTATTTGATCCCATGTGCATACGTAGCTGCAGATCAATTGTGTACATGTAATCCTACTTGAATTGATACTACATGTATCTGTCACTTCAAATCTTTCCTGAGGCCTGTCTAACACAGCAACTTACTGCAGATGCATCCGTGGATCCTGCTGTTTCACATGGGAGAATTGAACACCATTCGTTGGTGTTTGAGCTGATTTCTCATTTATTTTAGATTTTGATGCTCAGGGTAGCTATTTTTACCTTAAAAATGTCAGCGTGCCGTTTTACACAAAAAACGGTCAGCAGTTCACCACCTCAAAAGAAACAACAACAACAAACAATGAAATAATTGAAAATAGATAAAAAATTATAATTACTATCGTGCGTATCAAAAAAGTTTACACTTTATAGAAATGATGCTGTAAAATTATGTAAATATCCTAAATTTTTTCACATTTCACATTGGTACAGATCTGTTTATAAAGCAAACGATATAACTGTCAAAAAATCTTTCCACTTGAGTGAGCACCACTTATTTTTGAAAAGTTTGTGAAAACTGAGTTGCGCAGAACTTGGAACTAGTTTTGTGAATAAAAGTAGACGTTGATCATAATGAACACATGGACTGTATCTACATGTAGGAAGATTGATTTGAAGGCATCTTTTACCTTTTAAGCTTGTTTCCCCTCCAAAACACTTCATAGAGCAGCATTGCTCCCCCCTGCCTCCCCACACACCGAGGCCATCATGACGATGTCTGTTTTACATGGAGCTGTGATTCACATGAAATGGCTTAGGCTTTGTTTTAGGTTCATTGATTGTCATTGGCAAGCTTGATAAAAGTGTGGAGAAACAAGTATTTAATGAAATATGAAGTTTTGGTCCCACTTTAAATAATAAAAACTTTATTAGTGAAAGAATGCTGGAGATGTCTGAAATAAACTTTTATCAAAAAAGGTAGAGGTTGTGCTTTTCAAGGGTTGAAATTTAATTTGGATGGCAAAGCTGTTACAAAATATTTAAATGTATCTGTTTTATCTCAATTTGTAAGAAATGCATGAGAAATGAACCACACAACCATTTGTTTTTGCATTTCTGCACAAACCGATTTCCACAAGCTTTACAGAAATGGATAGTACTTTATACTGAAGTGTAACATTCTGTCAAAACTTTTAATTTCATTAGATAGATGAGACTCAAACCCAAGAATATATGAGAAAAAAATATCTCCATGTTGTATATTGTTCGATTCCCAGGACTTTTTCAAAGTGTAAACCTTTTATTGATATGCACTGTATATTGAAAAAATGAACAATTAAGTGATTAAAAAAATCAATCATATATTAATAATAGAATAAAGGTTACCAAATATTATGAGATATATACATAGAATGAACTTATACAAATGAAAACTGTAAAACATACATGAATACCAGAATTGATTTAATAAATTTTAATTCCAAAATGAATTAATTAAAAAGAGCATTAGAAACTCAGTGCCATCAATAAACTCCATGCCATCAATATTTCTTTTTAATGTCATATTTCTTTTTCATCACTTCCACTCAAAATTATTTGTTAAAAAAAAGAAAAAGAAAATAAAAAGATATGTTGGTATAAAAAGAAATCTAAGGAATGATATCATGCCTGCAACATGTAGCAGAGACTTCCTTTTAGAGTGATGGAATAAGTCCAAATTACCTGTAAATTGAATTGAATTGAATTGAAAAGGTTTTATTCAAAATCATTGCACATTGCAGCCAAAAGGCTGAATTGTGTACAATTTACAGGTATATACATGTATAAATAGCTGATTTAAAAACATCAAAACTTGAAATGATTAAGAAAATATAATGCAACTTAACAAAAGAACAAATAGAAGACTGAAAAGTGGTGGTGGTGGAAGAATGCTTATTGACAAACGTCGCCACTCAAATTCAAACAATAAAAACGTAGATTTAAGCAAGTAACAAAAGAACTAAAGACAGGAGGGTGTCTGGGGACGAGCGAGCAGTCAAGTTCAATGCACAGCTCCAGCCAGGGAATGCCAATCCCTAAACAACACCATTCAACCTGGGCAATGGAATTGGTTATTCAAATCCATCGCTCAGGCGGAACTTAGGGTCAGCTAACCTCACTGGAGCTATACATTAATAGGGCCGACAAACAATCTCTTAAAAAAAAAAATTCACATTCATAGCACACTCCTCATTCATCCAACAACCATAAGCACATTAAATCAAACAACTGCACCCACCAACCCAGCAGTCACCCCTCACACCTTGCACTCATTAAGCATACAGATAAAAAAAAAAAAAAGGAGGACCAAGGGGGGGGGGGCAAGTGGTCGCCCGTCCCAAGAAACCGTCCTGCTCAATCCTGAGGACGCTTACTTAAAATTTGAAGAATGACGCAGTTTGTAAAATAACACATCTTTCACCACATGAGAAATCTTAATAGAAATGAGTAAAATATTGGCATAAAAAAACATTGTTTCCCTTTAGTTGTTACAATGTGAAATACATGCATTAAAATCATGACTGATAAAAAACCTGTAAACCTATTCAATTGTTTTTTAGTTTAAAAAGTTCTAAAAATTGTAAAATTTTCATCTGAAGCTTGTGAGCTAATAATAATAACAAATTAGTATTAGGCGTGATATATCAGCAAAACACAACTTGCACAGTAGATGTTTGTAGACCTATGTATATCAACCGGGTAACTAGCTATATCAAGGAACACAAACGTAAATGTAGAACCTGTAAATTTCTATAATAAAATAATAATATGTGACATTTATATAGCGCTTAATACAAATGTCTCTAAGCACTGCATACTATTACCTTTTTCCCGGCTTTAGCACCGCTATCCTGATCGGACGCTCAAGCATTCAAGGAATTCCTTGCTACCTGGTACCCATTAACTATACCTGGGTGGAGAGGCAAATGTAAAATGCCTTCCCAAAGGGGATGCATATGCTGTAGTGGGATTTGAACCCGGGACATTATGGTTCAAAGTCTGGAGGCTTATCCACTGAGCCACAACACCTCTGATTGTACATTGTGAATTGTGAAATTCTTTCGTTGATGTAGTTTAAGTATTTATATTTGTATAATTTCATACACGTTTGAATCAGGACCTTTCCCCAAAAAAAATTTCAGTCATGCTCTAAACATGATTTCTCAAACTTTGTCTCTATTTTCAGCCAGGAAGTAATTATGTGATGTAGGGACAGTGATTTTCCGCGATCGCGGAAAACGGACGGAATTCACGGAAAAGGCCTTTTGAAACGGAAGGTGGCATTTCAAACGGAAAATCACGGAAAACGTATTTTCCCTCAAAATACACAGAATAGCAACGGAAATTACTCCAAAATAACAACAAAATGAGAATATTATATGGCCACAAAACCCCAGAAAACACAATCTCACTTCGCTATAAAATCATGACAATACACACATTGTGATTGCTCTCGACATCAGCACACTCGATAGTACCCTGCGATCGTACCCGGCGCGGTGCGGCCGGCCGGGTTGAGCTTCACATCGCTTCAGATCACTCAACTGCACGGTCGTGTGTTGCTGCCCTCTACGTTTGAAGATGTAACAGCACGATATCGTGGTCTTAAAATCCAAGATGGCGGATTGGCGAAAGTCGTTGACTGATGATAACGATGTCCAAAAAACCCCAAAATTATCGATGAAATTTAATTTCACCGTAAAATAATGCTAATTATGTGCATGCTAAATCAGTTTGAAAAATCATTAAATACACCAGCATAGATCCGATTAGAACGGATTCTATTGTGTTGTTGGTACAGTAGCAGATACAAATTTTGGCCAGTGCGAGTGTATGCGCTTTGATTTTGCTATTCAATGTGTAAACGGAATTGTCACTTTTCCGTGTGTACAACGTCTATGGGGAAACGGAATTTCCGTTTTCTGACCTGCTGAAACGGAATTTGAGATTTTCTGAAACGGAAAAGGCCATTTTTTGAAAGGGAAAATCACTGTCCCTAGTGATGCTTACACTTCTGTAATCTTCCGATCTGAAATAAGTCTGCTGGGAAATCCTCTTAATCTGCCATTAGAAACACTACCTTGGAATAAGCATCCTTTTCATGTAGAAGCTCTTGAAAGCTTTTCAAATATGTTATTCTGTAATGATAAAACACTAAATTAAATATTATTTCAGTGTATAATGCATCGGAATAACATCTAAAGTGCTTTACAGCTATACCTATTATTAGCGGGATGCTGGCATGGCCGCACATGATGCATGCACTTCCTCCACTCCTTGAGGAGCATTCCAAGTTATCCAAGGGCCTTTTCACACAAGAATCTTGAATCATCATTTAATGATCATCGCATTTCGTCTTTAGAATCATTGTACCATTCACAAGTTCACTCAAAAAATTCCTGAGCGAAGGCGGTATTGTGTCCTTGGTGACTTGTCATTCAAACCCAACCAAATTACTGTACCGCAGTGCATGACAATTGTATTATCTATGAAAGTGATTGAAAAGTCACGTAAGCTCCACCCTTCAAAAGATGTCAACTCTTTCAGACATTAAATTTGTACTGTAATTTGAGTGAAACTTAACTGGAATTCACCTCTGGAGTAGAATTTGAATTCGTGATTGTGATTAGCGTTCGTGCTTCTAGTTTAGTTTCACACATGCTAAAAAGTTGTCAGAATAATTTTTCACTGGAATCATCATTCAATTTACGATTTTGGTACCGTGTGAAAGGGCGGCAAGAGGAGTTTTGTACACTGAGGGTGTTGTATGAACACCATTTTCTTCTCTTTCTTTATGAGAGAATGCAAGATAAGATCAGCTAATCACAACAATGTCAAAAATTGAAAATATCATCAGATCTGTCTTGGTCTTCGCCACTTCAACTGATTTATGTTATCTTTCGAGGCTTGTCTGATGAAAAAACAATCTCAGTATCACTTACAGGATGTGTGGGTGTAGATGAGAAGAAAATCACTGCTGTGCTCTTAGTTTTTTGACTGTCAGTATCTGGAAGTGGGACTGTTTTTCCCTGCAACCCTGTAAAGTTTAACATTGTATTGTAGAAGGCTATTTCCACATGAAGTTAAATTGTGTCTTTTGTCGTAATAGAAGTAAGAAAAAACAAACAACAATGCACCATAAGCATTGAGTTGTACATTTTATACAGCTGCCAATTTATCATTGTATAATATTGTAATACTGTATTTTGATTCTCATGTTTATACCTGTTGATTTGACAAATTTTAAATTGAATGGAATTAAACCAAATTGAATCAAATTTAATTTAATCTTCAGCCAATCTGTTGCCTGCATACTCACAAAATAACACTGAAAATTCATACAAGAATACTACTAAAAACAAAAATTGACAAGTGATATGTATTTCAACAATGGTAAAAGACATATATTCATGGTCCATCGATGAAGACAATTCAAAATATATTGTTCCTGATACTGCTTTTTATTCAGATTTAAGTGCTGCGGTAGGGTTATAAATCACTGGGATGAGCAGATGAAAACATTGCAACAATACACAGCCTTGACCAATCATGGGAATGTCAGAACTTATTTCTTGCAGCAGCTGGAAAAATATGAACAGTATTATAAATTGGCTTTTATTATAGATTGCTTTTTATAGCTTTGTAGTTTAATGAGCAGCTACATGTATTTGTATCTTCCCAAAACCTATCATGATTTGGAACTCCACATTCTAGTCTGACAATATTATTTTTTTTAAATATATTTGGTTAAAAATGATTTTTATTTTTTTGGGACTATGTTTTTTTTTCCATGTTAGGGTGATTGCAGAATTTTGAGGGTTATTTTCATTTCAAGGGCTTCTTTTTTTATAGGGGCAACAAGCAATTATGTAGTAGTATGCCAGATCTTGGTTGGGAAGAGTGTCATGACCCCCTCGCTATCATGCTGTTTCATGAGGACATCCATACACGTATAAGTCTAGTGAAATCTAAGATATTCAGATCTGTAGTGAACATAGACAGACGACTACATTGACACGCATGATCAGTTGACTGATATGCTGTTCTCGCTTACCCATTCTATAGCTCCCTTTTGATACCAATTATGTACATGTTTTAAAAAAAATATAAATCACTCAATTAAAAAGAGAGAGAAACAAATACATGTACACTGACTGTGTACTTAATCTTGTTTTCTCAAATATGTTTTCACATACAAGAAAGCAGATACTTCCTGCTATATATAGATATCTTCTACAGTAATATTACTCTTTTGGATGAATATTCTCTCTTTCCAGCACATACAAGTTTGCATGAATAACACTCCAAATTGGAAATTGAATTGCTTTGGGCAAAAACGGAAATAAAATTGCAGAGAAAACAATTTTACTGGCAATAATCTTGGAGACAAGTTGTGTCCATTTATTCAGTTCTTGCTACATTATACTGATCAGATTGCAGTGAAAACAGATAATTTCGACGGGTCTATGTTGGATTGTGTGTCATACAGATGGGAGGGTGTAATATCCTGGCTGATTCGGGGATGAGTGGTTGAAGGACAGTTTTACAAGGAAAAATAAGAAGGACTGGCTCCACTTAAATCAACAGTTGACAAATCAAAGACTGTCTTTGATGTTATAGTCATTATGGTTGAATACTAGAAAATGAATGATGTGTCCATTATGAATTTGTCATTTTGGCAAGACTTTATATAGTTTTGTTGATTTATGAATATCATGTAAATTCAGTGACAGTTATTAATTTTTTGTGAAATATTGGTAAAGTTTACAACCTGGTGGGTGTTTCATGAAAGTTGTCAGCACTGACTAAATTGGCAGTGCTAACTATTTAAGTGAAATCCTTGCTTTTGATTGGCTGAGAGGCATTAGTCTCTTGACTGTTACTATGGTAACTGTCAGAGAAAGACAACTTTTCAGTGCTGACAACTTTCATGAAACAGTCCCTTGTTCCCCAACAAAAAAAGTTTAAATAGCATTTCATTTTCTCTATCAAAAGTGTGTCTAAAACACCAAATTGAATATAACATTAAAGGACAAGTCCACCCCAACAAAAACTTGATTTGAATAAAAAGAGAATAATTCAACAAGCATAGCACTGAAAATTTCATCAAAATGGGATGTAAAATTAGAAAGTTATGGCATTTTAAAGTTTTGCTTATTTTCAACAAAATAGTTATATGAACGACCCAGTTAAATCCAAATGAGAGAGTTGATGACATCACTCACTCACTTTTTCTATTTTATTTTATTATATGAAATATGAAATATTTTTATTTTCTCATCATTGTCATGTTAAATGAAGTTTCATTCCTCCCTGAACACGTGGAATTCCATTATTTTAACATTTTGTGCTTCAGGCAAGGAGGTCCTAATCGTCAAATTCGTAAAAAATGAAATATTGTATAATTCAAACAATAAAAAACAAAAGAAATAGTGAGTGAGTGACATCATCGATTCTCTCATTTGGATGTAACTGGCTCGTTCATATAACTATTTTGTTGAAAATAAGCGAAACTTTGAAATGTCATAACTTTCTTATTTTACATCCGATTTTGATGAAATTTTCAGCATTGTGCTTGTCTGATTTTTCTCTATTGATTCAAATCAACATTTTTCTGAGGTGGACTTGACCTTTAAGGATGCAATCTTCTTAATATGCATTCACTTTTGTAATACAAGAAAATTGAAATTGGCCTTCATTATGAAAAAATGAAAACATATTTGACAAAGGGCATGAAATTGGATCAACAGAAATATTTCTAATTTAGCAAAAAATCTGTCAATGAAAATATACGTAATACATTTAATGTAAAATTGAAATATTAGAGTAATAGATCAATTTGATTCACACTTTTGAAACCTTGATCAGTGGCAGATCTACATTCGTTTACCTTTAATAGTATGGATTTATAGAAAGTACTGGTATTATAGAAGTTAGTTCAAGAGAATACAAGCATGCAGAACAGAGTAAAGATGTTTTTGTTTGAGTGAGATTGAAAAAAGTACATCTTTTCCAAATGTACTACTTGTAATGCAGTGAATGTGAATAATGATAATTGACTTAGAATGAAATGGAGTGTCAGCAGGCAAGTCTTTAGGTGAGGAGTGATAAATAGATAAAGAGAGAGAGAGAAGGAGACAGACAGAGGGGAGAGAGACAAAAGTGGGTCTTGGCAGCCCCCCCCCTGAAAAGAAAAAAATAATGAAAATAAAAAAATGAATAAATAATTAGATGAATAAATACACAAATAAATTAATATATAAAGATAAAATACAAAAAAAAATAAAAGTAAGTTTTAAAAAATGGGCCTTTTCTTCAAAGTACTTTGAAAAGTGATTGAGAGGGGTTACAAGTTGACAGATGGTGAGGAGAGACACATGTAGATAGAGAGAGAGAGAGATACAGAGACAGACAGAGAGGAAAGACAAATGTGGGTCTTGACACCCGCAATAAAATTGATGATAATAAATCATGAATGTATGAATAATTTAAAATAAAAATACATGAATAAATAAATAAAAATGAAATTCAAAATTAAGAAAATATTGCCCTTTGTCTTGTCAAAATATTTTGCAAAGCAAGATGCTCTCTGTATTAAAGTGATGACAGTTTACAATATTTTTTAACTTCTTATTTTAGTTGAAAAAAACTACCCCTCCCACCACCCTGATACCCTCACCCACCCCTACTACTTACTATGAATAACAACAGATTGACAAGTAGATATAATTCAAACATTTCTGCATTTAGTTGATAGTTGTGGTGTTAAGTGGAGATGGTGTTAAGATGGGCAGTGGAGTGAAGCTGATGGGTTAAGGTTAGCCAGGCATGAAATGGTATTTGTGATGTACTGATGTAACAAGATGGAACAGTGATCAGAGAATCTGAAATGGTGTAGGCATTTCAGACTAGCAATTTTGTGTTGGTTAGGATGAAATATTTGTAGTGATGGCACTATAAATTCCGATAGGAGTTTGGCACTATAAATTGTGATTATCATGGTTGTTATCATTTTCATTTCAATAATCATCATCATCATCATAGCAGAGCTTGGTATCCTCAGGCAAGCGCTTTATATTATAAATCCATCTATTATTATTAACATCATCATCATCATTGTTGTCATCATCATTTTCTATCAATCATCACCATCTTTATCCTCCTCTTCCTCCTCATCATCACCATCATCATCATCATCACCATCATCACCATTATCATCAAGTCGTCGTCATTATAGATCATTATCTACCAACGTGCTTTAAATAATAATATGGCACCCAGGATTTTCAAATGTTACAAAGGCCAAAATTTATTTTTTAAGAGGCATCAAAAACTCATAATTGAGAACATTTACATATACATGGCCTGCTCATGTACCAATGAATGCCTGATTTACTGATAAGAGCTGGCTAATGACAAACATTATTTTGCCAGACAGTGTTCACTCAAAATTTGAAACGGGCTTATTTAAATTGCGTTAGAAGTATTTGGTATGGGCTCTCCTGGTGAACATTGCCTTTGATTCATCTCATTGGTTTCTATATATCAAATCTTTTCAGTTTGACCTGTACATGTAAATTGTGGTTTGCAGTTCATTGAACATGGTCTTTTTTCATATTAAATTCCAACTTTTTTTCCATTATACCTCCTTTTGCTTATCATTTGTTATCCTTGGCCCCATAACAACAACAACAGCAGCAACAATCTTCTGCACAACTCTTGTATAGGGCATATCATGCATATACCAGATAACGATTAAATTTGTGATTCAAATAACTGTATAACGATGACACCTCACTTTGTCATTGCTATTGAGGTTTATGCTGTCATCTGAAGGCATTCTTAAGAGGAGAATGATCTGTGAAATGAGATTACCAGGGCCCCATTGCATAAAACTTTTTACCTGAGAAAACTCTGGTAAAAACTGAAAACTAAGGTTAGTCTGATTTCTGCCGTTGACTTTAACACAGGGCAAAAACTCTGGTAAAAATAACCTGAGTTTTCTCAGGTAAAAAGTTTTATGCAACGGGCCCCAGATGGAAGCATCTCATCCTTCTAAAGATGCAGTCCCACTGGTAAGCTCTCTAATGGGGCTTTGCAAGAAACTTACAATCAATTGCAAGTTTATTTTTCTGCTATTTTTGTCTTCAGGGTGAGCTTCCCCTTTAAAGATGAAATTAGCTATATTAAGCAGAGTTGTGCCCTTTTGGGAAGGAGCAAATTTGAATGCAAGAATATGAGCTCCCTAAGGCTCTATACAGCTTTCCACATTTCAAGGTCCAAGGAAGAACATAGAGCTGCATATTTTGCACCATATTACAAGTAATTAGGGTAGAAGATTGCACCAGATAAAGTGATAATAGCATTGCATTAAATAGGGTGCAAACTTCAGCTTTTTTCTTAGTGTGTACACTCTTAAAACAAATCAGTCAAATTGACTAGACCGGTAGTCAGCTGGGAGCAACTGATATGGCAATCACTGATATTCACATTCCTGACATATATTCTAGTCAGAAATAACTCTTTTCTAGTAAAATATGAATAGAAAATAGTCAAATATGACTAGAATAACAGTTGCTCCCAGCTGACCCTATTAACCAGTCATTTTTGACTGATTTGTTTTTAGAGTGATATAGACAATTGCTCTGTACATTTACTTGAACCATGAATCACATGACCACAAAACTAATTGTTTTCTGAGGGTTTCATGGAAGGGCTTGTCATTGGTATTTTTCTTTTTGTTGTTTTGAAAATTTTAAGGCATGTACCATTCAATTATACACCTATAATGATTTTCATACTTTGCATTTTGTATTGTATGTATAAAGCAAAAGAAATTCTGAAATTGCCTAGTGACGCTGATATAACTACATAGATGTAGTCTTGACAGCCCTTTCTGTTTTTGCTATATATATTGCAATGGCAAAAAACCCAATTACATATCCGTGGAGCCTTGTCAAAAGGCAATGAGAGTATCAGCTCTCTTACCATGTGTAAGACTGATCCATCGTCACTTAGTAAAGTGTGTTTACATCGATGGTCACATCAACTCAGGATCAAAACCAGGCCTCTCTTTTATCATGAGGAGGCCGAAGATTAAATCCAGAAGAGAAAATATGAGGTAAACCTGGCTAATCGGTTTTCGAAGGAAGATGCTGGGAGCACTAACGGTCCCATCTAATGGTTTTGATGCATGCTTTGCGTCCCTTTGTTTATATGTGGCCGTGCACAGTGACTCACTCGGTTGGGATTAAATTGTGCTTCAGGGAGGGATGAAAGATACCAAGGAAGACAGGAAACAATCAAGGCCTCCTCAATTTAATCTCTACATTTTGAGATGAGGAAACAAAGATGGTGTGTACCAAACAATGATCAGATTTTAGTCATGCTAGTTCTACACAGAAGAGCACATTCTTCTGTTTTTTTTACCATGAATATACTTATTTCATTACAATCTACATGTAAGCATTGACAAGTAAAATACCTCATTAAGAGAAAAATTGCTATAACATGATGAGATTATCCACACAATGAGAGACTAAAATTCATTTTTTTCCATAAAACTTATTTATAATATGTCCATTTACATAGCGCAGGTACTATGTGCATATACTCAATTGCGCTAAAGCGTTCAAGGAATAAATCCTACCGGGTACCCATTCACCTCACCTGGGTCGAGTGCAGCACAATGTGGATAAATTTCTTGTCGAAGGAAATTATGCCATAGCTGGGATTCAAACCCACGACCCTCTGTTTCATAATCTGGAGACTAATCTACTGGGCCACAACGCTTCCACCGACTGTTATACAATGTACGTTTTCAACCATACTTTCTAAAAGTTTCATTTTTAGAGGCATATTAGAATAACTAAGTCTCGATTTCAATCAAATATTGCCATTTTGAAAATCTATTTATGAATTACTGATTGTCTACTAAGTTCATATCTTCTACAGATAACATACTTAGGATTTTAATATTTCAAGCTGCGTCAGTTCATGTCACACCCACTTTTTCACAGCAGCAAATTTTTAAAATGACTATCAAAGGTCACACTGAAAGTCACATTCCCAATGCATTATAAATATTTGTATTTGTGGAGCCCTGTGGTCTGTTGGTTCCAACTTTCGTCTGACGTGGACTCGTTTGTTCAAATACTGACCATGCATGCACAATTTCATTCAGCAAGAAATTGATCCACATTTTGTTGCACTCAATCCAGGTGTGCTCTATACTCTATAGGTACCCAGCGGGTAGAATGTAGGGATGTTACGGCTCAATGGATGAGCCTCTGGATTTAAAGCCCCAAGGTTTGAATCCCATCGCAGCACTAACATCCTTGGCAAGGTGTTTATCTGCATTTCCCACTCTCCACTCAGGTGTAGTAAATGGGTTCCTGCTAGGAAGTATGTGTAATTCAGGGTAGCCTGCTAAATTATGCAGTGCTTGGAAACATTTTATTATAAAAGCGATATAAATATGGCATGTTATTGTTATTATGATTATTATTATAATTATTGTTATTGTTGTTGTTTTTGTTGTTGTTGCTGTTAGTTTTATTGTTATGATGATGATTATCATTCCTTGAATTCATCAAGCGCCCTGAGCTGCTGGAGCTAAAGCCAGGGTATTATGATGTGCCATTAAATAGGCAACTAGATAATCAGTTCCTCATTAATGCTATAATTACCTTCAATTACAATAAGAGTTATCCTAGATTTTACACCACATATGTTAAGTCTAACAAAGCCCAGTGTAAACAGAAAACGATTTTAACCAGGAAATGGCTATGAAGGGTAATCTAACAAATCACAATTAATATGCATGAATTCATCACTTTCTTTAGTACATACATGTATCCAAATGAGGTAAACTTGTATATGTAAGAAAGTGTTTGCGCCCCTGGGAGATATACTAGTCATGATTAAATCTCCCGATCATGAACTGCTTTGGAGTACAAAAGTACAGCATGTCACCAGGTCGTATCTATCTGACCATCTTAATTTCATCGATACTACATTGCCGGATTCCTATTTTGGGCCAGCCCGTAAGGCGTAAGGTACAGTACCTAGCTTTAATGGAAAGTCAACATAAGAAAAACCTTCGTCTCAATTAGCCTACGATCTCTCAATTATCACAGCTTATCTCGGCCATTTTGTTTAAATTTGTTCTTGACTACAGCTGATGTAGCAAACAGTGTAATGGGGATGACCTGTGATGGGTTCGGATGATAAGGGACCGGAAATTGAAGGAACAGATCGATGGAAAATGGAAAGAGTCGAGAGATGATAGTCTCAAGCTTGGAAGCAGAAAGGTATTAACTGTAATGCTAATGCCCTTCTATTTCAGAACAGACTGTGTATAGGTTCAGACTTTGGACAAGATGAAAATGTAGTTAAAACTATTCAGGCTTCATTTTTTAGAATCTTTTAACTGCTTTCTTTTTTTCTCTCTTTTTGTTTTCTGTTTTTTTCCTGTAGGTTTTAATCTTTTGCAGTTCTTCCCCCTCTCTTTGTCTCTCTCCCTCCCTCCCACTCTTTGTTTCTCTCTCCTCTCTTCTTTCTCCTTCTCCCTGTCTCAACATCGATATCCCTTTCTATCATGTGTCATATTGGATAATTCATGACTGTCTTCCCAGTCCTCACATTTCAAATTGGCCATCAAGCTCTTTCATCAGAAGCGATGATCACCTTGCCTCATACATCCTGTCTTGTTAGTGATCTTATTCATCCTCTCACTCTCTCTTTTTAATCATTTTATTTCAGTTTGCAAACATGTTTTAAATCCTCCCTATTTACATGTCTCTTTGCCACCCCACTCTCTGTTTGTCTTTTTGTCTTCCTGTCTCTTCCTCTTTGTGTGTTTGCCTGTTGTCTTGCTCACTTTCTCTTTCTTACTCTTGTTTTCTCATTGTCTTGTGCTTACTCTCCATCTTCCTCCCCTCCTTTATTAAAGGTATATTTTTTAGGTATATAGTATTTTTAATCCTTGGAAAATTATTTGAGACTGTACTAATAGTGTTTATGCTTAACACTGTCAGCGACTCTTTTTTTTCTGTAGCTCTCCTTGTTCTTCTTTCTTGTCTAAATCGGCCTTCCACCCTCTTTCCTCTCTCTCTCTCTCCCCCTCTCTTTCTCCCTGCTCTCTATCTATAATTCAGACAAAATCTATATCACTTACTGACTGGCTAACTGACCGGCCTTGCTCTGTCCAATATCTTTACTTTTATTGTGGTCAGTAAGATCTTCTTCACCACTATTAATCAGCAGAATCCCTACCGGTCATTTGCCGCTAGTCCAAATTACTCATCATGGTCTTGTAATAGACAAGAGGTGACAGACTGGACATGCAGTGATGGTCAGTCTGATGGACGGCAATCCCAGGATGCTTTGCGCAGTTAATGCAGTCCCATGGTCAGCTTTATCACATCACGATACTTAGGGTATACTTGATAGTATATGCTCAAGATGATTGTAAATCAATTACCATTAGAATGTACATGTACATGTAGAAATTATCTTTATACGATATGACTTGACTTTAAAAATCCAAAGATATACTGAAAAAATGTTTTTGTCTATTGAATTAATTATTAGTGATTATGACATAAATTGTCTTTATATTTATTTCCTTGTACCAGGACTATTCTATTTTCTAATTATCTCTATGCCCCTATTCTGAACTTGGGTTTAATTTAAACTCAGGTTCAAAATTTGCATTAAACTGTAGATAGCCAAAATTTACATAAATCTTTACAATTCAGGTTCGATTTATTGCCTCATGTTTTACTCAGGTCATGCATAATTGTATGGAATAATTTCTTCACAATTAAAGCAGGGAATTGTCTCACTAACAATTCCCAGATTAAAGCATGATGAAAGAAGTCAGTAAACATATAAAGCAAAATATGATTTTAATTCTTTTATACATTTTTGGCTTCCAATAATTTTAGTACAGAATCAGACGATGGCCTATTTCAAAGTGGGTTTTAGAATACGGGCCTACATCTTCAAAGCTCATATAGACTCTTTGAAAGTAACATCCATTACTATTATTATTATTACTATCATCATTATCATATCAGTAATTTGACTAATATGCATTTTCT
The DNA here is from genome assembly GCF_018143015.1 of Lytechinus variegatus. Lineage (NCBI taxonomy): Eukaryota > Metazoa > Echinodermata > Echinoidea > Temnopleuroida > Toxopneustidae > Lytechinus > Lytechinus variegatus. The sequence continues at coordinate 43,235,367 of NC_054740.1, read as the reverse complement.
GTGAGTCACTCTTTCATCAGTGGAGCATTCATGAAGAGTTTTGTCAGTGATTTCCTCTGACTATATTTTCTCTTAGCCAATCAGATTCAAGGATTTTTATAGCTTATAACATCAGTCAGTGAAAACCCTGACAAAACTCTTCATGAAATACTCCTCTAGTGAAATGGATATACGGGTTAATGAAGACCAAGGAAGAACAGGGATTAGGGCTCTCATTTTGAGACATATTTCAGGATGAAATATTTACATATAGATTGGAATTTTAACGAAAATCCCCAGAATTTTGCCTCTCTTTTCCATCATGTGAATCATTGCTTTTCATTATACAGGACTTAACAGAAAAGAAAACTGTAATACAAATGGAAAAGAAAGAATAGGAAGATTGTATGGCCTGTCTCAATCTTGTATGTTTTTTTTTTACCAAAGTGAATTTTCTGAATAAGGATGTGTTCTATCAACATTTTTATATCAGGATACATGGTTTTTAAAGATGAATATGCCAAACCATGGCTGTATTCAAGCAATTTTTACACCTCTTTCAACCTGCAAACCTATAACAGGTGGTATCATGATACAAGATTCTGCATAACTATGGATGTTAAACTGATTAAACACTGTAAAAAAATGGGGTGTTAAAATTGACACCACTTGGTATTCCTAGAGAATTAAACCCTGCATGAGGTGTAAGAACTAAACCCTGGACTTGAATCTGAACATAACACAAGTGTTAAAAGCAATGTCCAAAGGTGTTGTACATTGTAATAACACCCATGGATGTTAAACTAACACTGTAAATTTAACACTCAAATAAAATGACTGGTGTGGTGCTTATGTACATTGGTTTACACCACCGCTTTTGCTGTGATAAAATGCATTAAAGATCTTGATCATACTGTGAAGACGCTGTTTTAAAATTCCAAGCACAATGTTTAATGCATTCTCTCTAACAACAAGTTGTACATGTATAAGCTCTTGACATTTAAAAAAAATAATAAATTGCTTTTTAAACAACTTGCTCTAGAGTTTAATCAGCTTGTATAAAACTTTAAACATCATTTGTTAGAGTGACAGGAGAGGCTGACACATCATGCTTAAAATTTTTAAACAGCATTTTTGCAGTGCATGATTCCACTATGGGCCTTCCATCTGTTTCAAATGTGTCTTGCATAATTCCAAGTTGACCTGTACCTCCTGGGTCAAACTCACTGATCTATGATCCACAGTGGGTGGGCTTGAAAGGAGGATGAAAAGCGTGATTGAACACTCTCCAGAAGTAACTAAAGTTTTGTGTTTTCATTTTGATACTATTCACTTTTATTATTCTTGCCTAAGAAAATTGAATGAATGCGCCCTAAAATGCGAGCACTATCATTAACCTAGATGACGAATCAGATATGTCTTAAGTAGACAGCTTTCGGAAAGATAGAGATTTGAAAGGATATCACCACTGCTCAGGTTCTCATAAATATTCATGATCGAGTCCGTTATGATATTTTTCACTTCTTCAGTATTTTCTACTTCTTTGTTTTTTTAAATAAAATACTATCTTCACTGTCAGTTTTATCTCTGTATCTGATTCATCGCCCCAAGTAGCGTTGTTGTTTTTTCTCATCTAGATGAGAATAGTTCATGGATATTTATGATTTATCTCCTGTATGATACTGTGATTTATACTTTAAAGAAAAATTTTAAAAGGACTATGATTTTTCCTTTTGAATAAATCATGAAAGGACTTAATAAAGCCCGTTCTCTTCTACTTTCTTGAACTGGTTTTCCAAAAACCAGTTTAGGAAAACAGTTTAGAAGAATGCCTTGCTGGCATTCTCATCTCCATCTTCCGATGGGTGTTTCATAAAGCTGTTTGTCACTTAAGGGCAACTTTGTACTATTCAAAGTGCATCCCCAATAGCTTTGCATAGCAGATTATTCAGTTTTATCCAGACTTATCCTTGCTTCTGAAATGCTTGCATCTTCAAGTACTCATGAGGGGAGCATTTCATGACTTTATTATCAATGACTTTCACAGAAAACTGTTACGAGCTATCAAAATTGTTGCATCTGATTGGCTAAAAGAAAATTTGTCAATGAAAAACCATTATTCATGACACCATCCAAGATGTTAGATAGTGAGGTGTCTGTAGTTTGCACACAACAAATACCAGAGAATGAGAGGAGAACTGATAATTGTTACAAGCTACCAAATCCTTGCATCTGATTGGCCATTAAAAAGCAAATTTGTCAATGAAATATTTTCTATTAATGCTTCACAACACCCTCTAAGATGTTAGATAGTGAAAGTCTGTTTTTTGGCGCATACACACACACACATACAAAACTAGAGAATAAAAGATGAAATTTAGGAAGAAAAAGTGTTTCCCTCATGTCCGATGAACTTAAGTGATGATGAACAGTGAGTAAGACAAACCTTCAGGCTATATAATAAAGCCATTCATTTTGTTAATACTTCACAAAACACAGTGTTGCTTCATCCTTATTGGCCCACTGATCCAATTCATAGTCTTTTATGTTGTTTTGATGAACTGCTTTGCATTCATTATTGATTGCTTATTATTGGTTAATTGAATGACAAACAGGAAAAAAAGGAAAGGAAATATTGCACTTGTTACAAACAGAAACAGAGGGAGGGGTGGTTGTAGGCTTATTAAAAGTAATATTAAGACTGAATTGATGTTTTATTGAGAGGAGAAAGAAAATGTATTAGAAGAAGAGTGTGAATGGCAAAAGGGAATTAGAGAAATGGGGAAGGGCATAAATATAAGAGAGAGAGTCATAGAATGGAGTAGAATGGGAGGGAGGGAGAGAAAGGGATGGGAGAGAGAGGGAGAGGATGGATGTGGGGTGGGGAGAGAAAGGGATGGGAGAAAGACAAAGAGGATGGATTGGGTGTGGGGGAGAAAGGGATTGGGGGAGGGGGAAAAAGAGAAAAAGACGATGGATTGGGTGTTGGGAGAGACAGGGATTGGGGGAGGGGAAGGGATGTGAGACAGAGAAAGAGGAGGGATTACGGGTGTGAATATAGAGAGTGGGGAGGGGGGAAATGGTGAATGGAAACATGGCAATTAAGATAAAAAAAAAAAAAACTGGTAGGAATCAATATTAAGAAAAGGTTAAACAAAAATGTTGGTCACAACTCAAGAGAAAATATATGGAAAAGTACAATTTACTTTAGGTGGGCTAGGGCTGCATTATAACAGTTTTGACGTCTCTCCTTGTACTTGTTCTTGAAAATTGAAAAAAAAACAAATCAAATAAATTGTCCTTTGAAAAAAAAATTATGTCACAGAATGCACTGCCAGATGTAATATCAACCTACCTCTGTAGTTCAACTTATTTTTCAGAAATTCAAAAGGAGAGACGCCAAAACTGTTATAAAGCAGCCCTAGCCCACCGAAAGTGAATATATATCTTATATTATCAGGTGCTTATCCATGAATTAATGATGCCTGACTCATAGGTTACATGTAACATAAATTGAAGACTGATGGTTTCCTTTTCAGGAGGGATGGAGGATTTACCATTTTCACCTGTTTTCTATCAATCTTGTACAGGATTTGAGTGGAGTGATTGTTTGAAACCATGGCAACCAAATTTTATTTCATTCTATTTTATTTTATCACAGAAACACATGCTTCAGCTAAAAATGGCTCTTAAGAACTACAGATTTGTGCAGAACCACCCCAACAAATATATAGGCGTAATAAAATGCAACGTAAATTTTCACTTAGACATGGAAGCGCTGTAGCCAGCAGCTAGAAAGAGATTCTAAAATGCAATATGAATTGAGTGAGATGATACCAGTAGGAAAAATTGATAGAATTATTCATTCACAGTATACATATAAACGTTTTGCAAAATGATGTCAAGACAGTGTTACCAATGAATTTAGAAGAAAAAATAAAACATTAATAAATAAGATTAATGTCATCAGAGAAATAGAGTGAAGAATGGAGGTCCAATCCCTTGTCATTTCTTTTTCATTGTGTTCTTCAAATCCGGGGCACACTATATGATCCAATCCATAGCAATCTGATTTTCAAAAGAAATTGTAATAACATTTGATGTGAGCATTCCAACCTATACATAACTATTAAAGTTCTGAATAATGGTATGAATGATATCAAAATTCTAGTTTATTTTGACCTTCCCTCTAGAAATGAAACAAATTCAATTTCAAATCATAGTGAGCTGATTTGGATTTCATGTTGATCACAAGGCTTCCTCGCAGCAAAGCAACATTCTGATCTGAGTATTCCTCACACACAATTCCAATTCTTGAAATTTTCTCATTTAAAGCCCAAATGCTATTGGTTAGAAAAAAAATGTATCATATTGGATCATGCAGTGTGCACCGGGTTTAACACTCTTCATGCTTGGTCTGGGATTTGTTCTTCCAAAATTATGATCAGCTATTTGATTGATTTCTCATTGCCTCTAAACTGGAAACAGGGTAATAAATCACATCAGCACTTAGAAATGATTATCATTGTATGAACGGAAGCCATGGGAGATTGCATCCCTCTCTGTTCTGAAAAATATACCCCCCTCCCTCCTATTGGCTTCTCAGTTACCTCTTTATTTGAGGGAAAATAGTATTTTTTTAATTGTTATAGGTTTTTTCCCTTGTGCTTGTGGAATGGGGGGGGGGTGGTTAAAGAGCTGCATTGCTCCCCCCCCCCCCCGTAACTTAAATAGTGGAGTGCCAGTTTTCAGCAATGCAATTTGTGGAATGGGGGGGGGGGAGGTAAGAGCTTTATTCCCCTCCCCATGCTGTGTGACCTTTGAATGATCATAAATGTAATTGATTCAATCCTCTGGCCAAGATATAACTACAATTCATTCTGCCAATCTTTATTATGATATCTTCATACCTTGAGTTGTGTTCATACTGACTGACATGCATTTATAATGTGAGACTGCAATTAAAAAGGAATGATGCTATATAGTGCTGCTGTAAATACCTCTGACTGAGACACATGCATATTTAACAACTAACCACATACTAGTTTATCGGATCTTCCCACACTTATCTGCAAGCAGATCATTTTGAATCATCAAAAATATTACAGATAGAGATTGCATCTAGAAATTCTCTGCCCATTCCTTTTTTGAGAAATGGTTTTAAATAAACAAGGCAAAAATAGGCAGAAATTCTATTTTGATCTGGCACCTGATCAAATCATTTTTGTGTGTAAACCGCTAAGTTTATCCATTAAACACATTTTTACTTCACATCCTTCACAACCGGTGTGTTGGCTCAGTTGGTAGAGCGTCCGTCTCAAACCAGAATGTCGGGAGTTCAAACCCGGCCTCGTTAGAGCAAAAGACGTTAAAAGATGGGATTTGCTGCTACCCTGTTTGGCGTTCAACTATTAAAGGGATAAAGAGAGCCTCGTTGATCTTGCGCTGCACAGTGGCTGCCGGGCCCACGATCAATTGGGCAAAGCAGATTTTCAGAGTATTTCATTTCATAGCTATTTTCCAACAATAAAATATGGATTTTTATTTTTTTCATTTTCATCATAACATTTTGAATTAAAATAGTGACATGCACATTTGGGGAATTTACCAGAACCAAAGATAGGCTTGTATAGAATTTACAAACAAATATAAAAAAGTATACAATCAAAGCGACCGTTTGGACGAATTTCAATTAATTGAATATTTATTGATCAGTGCAACTATTGATTTTTACACTTCAAGGAATTATAAAACATATATATATATATTTTTCAGGGGGTGAATTTGATTTACCATCAAGAAATATGTAAACTACTTTAATTCACTTTGAATAGCTTCTTGCTTGAAACCTGAATCATCTACTACCATTAATAGCATGCTTTCAAAATTAACTTTTTGATGACCTGTCAGAATATGTTTATACTGCTGAAATGAACGGTTCCATTGCATTTGCTCTAACGTTAGCAACAATTGCTACGCTGCAAATTCCACACAAAAATGAAATAACCAGCTTCAACCTTGGATTTAACACTATGCGAGGGGTGGATCCATGACTTTCCAAAAGGGGGGACAAAATTTTCGGAGGAAAAATTTTGACAAGCCCAAAAAAAACGGTTTTCAACCACAAATTAAGGATATTTCGTGCAAAAAAATTTGACTGGCAAAAAAAAAAGGTCCTCAATTTCAAAAAGAGGGGGCACACCTCTGTTTTAATGGCATTTTTACATTAAAAGAATTTAATTTTGCTTCTAAAGGGGGGGCACAGGGGGCATGTTCCCCCCCCCCTTTTTAGGAGCAAAATTAATTTTTTTAATCCATGCCTGCACTATAATGCCTATCTTAGACATACACTGTAACCCTCAAACTGATATAAAACCCAATTGCAACCCTAATCCTATATCTTTCACAAAATAAAGTCACAATGTGAACGCACCTTATCAATTGTCATACACCACAGAGGCAGGAAGAGACAGTATTACCATTAACAACTGTTTAAACCAGGTCAGGACAGGGGAGTCTTTACAGAAGAGTCTTGTCAGTGTTTTTCACTGACATGTTTACTCTCAGCCAATTAGATACAAGGATATTAGCTTATAACAAATAACATTGATGATCACCGACTAATTGCTTCTTGAAATGCTCCCCCATTGCTTTAGTTGCTGGCAATGTGTTGTCAAAACACACGATGTGGCCGTTGTGCAACCTGAATGTGTGAACACCGGAGGGCAGCATTGCATGGCAGTTAGCAGTGCAAAAAAAAAAAAGTCTGTATACAAATCCGCCACTGATTTATTGCAGCATAGGATGATATGCATTCCTTTGTTTTCTACATGCCATCATTTCATTTTCCCAATATTTGCCATATTCCAAATTCTTATTTTGTAATATCAGCTGTTTGCATGCACAAGCATACTATTTAGGACAAGAATATGTTCGTTTCAATGTGCATGTGAGGTTTCATGATGAATCCAGCATAAAAGTCTTGTTTTGGGGGTTTGGTGTATTATATGTCAGGATATAGTTTACAGCAAGGCTCCACACTACCTTTTTTCTTGATGGCCCAAACAGTCCACCAAAATCATCAATTTCAAATTTTTGGTGGCCAGCAAAGCTAATTTGGTGGCCCTTAAAGATCAGGGTTAGTTGGAACGTGAAACGTGAAATTTAGGTAATACTGCCCTTAATTTATTGCTATTAATGATACAACAATGTTGTATCATTAATAGCACTACATTTAGGGGCAGTATTACTTTAAATTTATTTTACAGGCGTTAAAGAAAATTACAATGTTTCAACTTACCTCGCGTTCCAACTAATCCCATTTATCAAAACTTTAGGCAACCAACCAGGCCACCATGTGTAGGCTTTTATAGAATTTGGTGGCCCGACTCATTTTTGGTTGTGGCTTCAGGGCCACTGATCCTGTCGAGCCCTGGTTTACAGTACCTGTGGTTGGCCACTATAGTTGTATTTACTACAGGTAACTTTACTTCTCATAACGTACTCAATCTTCCTTTGTTTTGGATTATTGTACCCTTTCAACATGAATTATTCTGATACAACAAAAAGTGGTGGTTTTCGGTCATTATTCCTTACTCAGACTTTTAGTGATATAGGACCATTCAATCAATATACAATCACTCTGCATAAAGAAAAGGACACAAAGAAAACGAACAAAAAATAAAGGGTTCAATTGTATCATGGTTTGATTATATATCTTTGTGAAGAAGCTATGTAGCCTCTTTTTCACAACTCTTTGTGACTGTTACAGTTCTATATCTGATAAAGGTAGATGCTTCATTTCACATATTTCTTGGGCAAAAGTTTGTTATCCTGTTTTCACTATCATTCTTCGTGAAAATCATTTTTGTGTAACTTATCTACATAATAAGCTCTCATAATTGTTCTTTTAGGGCATTTTTTATGAAATAATAGTTTCAGGTCATGAATTTTAGCCCTTGGTCTGATCTGAAGCAATCACAAGTAGATATGAACCTCTACTCCTTTTCTTGGTAAGAAGCAGGTAGCGCACCATAGGAGGAGGTGTATTGTTGCTTCTATGAAAGTAATATGGAAAGACGATGATGCTCATCTCAGAGCATCAAACTTTAAATCTAAAATACACCTTTTCTGTTATATCATCAGAGCCTGTTAATGGTGACTTAAAATCTGACATGACAACCTTATCAGGAAATATGTTCATTACGAATTGGGGAATACTTGGATTTAAGTGAAAGTTGTTTCAGAAAGGCAATGATGTTCATCTGAGAGCAACTAAAATATGGAAAAGAGCATCATTAATCATTATGTCTAAAATACACCTTTCCTGCAATATCATCATTGTATTACAGAGCCCTTTAAGCTGGCGAAAATCTGACATACAATGAAATGGGGAATACACAGATTTTTAAAGTGATAATGGTTTCAGAAAGGCGATGCACATACATGCATATTGATAGTAAAGGGTACGGTTGTATTTAATCAATTTTCGTGTGAACACCTAACATGTTGATATAATCAAGGTATTACCAAGTCCTGTAGTGATAACTGGAATGTGATATACAACATTATCAGGAAAATTATAATCAGACAAAAATGAGAAATTCACTGAGGATATCCTGATTTCTTATGGTGACGATGTTCAGCATGGAGCAGCTAAATATGGAAAAGGACATCATCGATTGTCGTAAAAGAGCATCCTACATGTTGACATCAATCACGGCCAGTGACTCAGCTCTGTCTCTTAATCGCCTATCATCTCGGCTTCTAACTCAATCCCTGGAGCATTTCATGAAACAAGTAGTCTGTGATTTCCACTGCCTGTTTGTTATAAGCTACTGAAATCCTTGTGTCTGATTGGCTCATAGCAAAATAGTTTGAATAATCACTGGTTATGTGTTTTATGAAATGCTTCCCCTTCTGATCTCTTAAAGCCAGAAGGGCATTGACTTTTTTTTGTTAATGCAGTTCCAAGCGACCTCCTGACACTGACGATTGCCCGCTCCATCCCGCGGTCCTCTGAGGGGGTAAACAGGTCTCTGGTTACTGCGGCAAGCATATTGCCACCAGCATGATGACGATGAACCATGGTGTAACACGATTCTCTTGAGAGGGGCAGACGGCCTTTGTTATGCCTTGTCTGCTGGGGGAGTTTAGCCAGGGGATGGACACGGGGAGCTACTCCCCTTTCATCACATTTCTGCTGACAATGTTCAAATGCAGGGGATCTTATCAATATGAAGCTTATTTTCAAAATTTAGTTGAAAACAAGACAAAAATAGGAAAGGGAAAGTGGATATATCTTGTAATAGGCATGCAGTGAAATAATAAAGCAATCTTTTAGCAAGCATGTAATGTTTGCCAGTTTGCAATCGCTTATTGAGTGAGCTACCACTACCAGCCAGTCGCTAGCAATAATACAGCACACTTACATTTCTGTAGGGTTAAAGTTATAGGTACCAGAGAATCAAATATACAGTACAATAATAATAGTGGCTAGCCATAAAGTGCACAGGTCTACCTTTTGGGTGCTCATGGTGCTCAAGAAAGCAGATAACATGAACAACAATATACCACGTGAGTAGAAATGAAAAAAAACTTGACACAGTTGGAAAATATATCAGGAACACTAACCCTGATTATTTTATATGGCCTGAAAGAGTATGTTCTCCCATAATTTAATACCATATTCATGTGGTATGTATTAACACTAGCAGGAGGTATTTTTACTGCGATTTAAAGTTTGATTTGCGCCAAAGTATAGCGTGACTGCAATGAATGAATCCATATGTCGTTGATGTCATATTCCTACATGAGTTAGTAAACATATGTATGTGCAAGTCCCTTTTCAATGAAATTACCATGAGAACTATTTTCAAACAATTCTAATGTTAATTATTGAAAAGGTGTTTTACAATGGATTTTAATGCAACCCTAGGGATTATGATATCATTGACATTTGGAATCATTGATAGCAAGCATGCCTTACTTTGGCGCAAATCAAAATTTACACCACTGCAAAGAATACCTACTGATTTTCCAAACGTGAAGACATACCACATAAATATGGTATCAAATTATTTGGGAGATTTTTTTTCTTTTTGGCCATATATAATGATTGTGTGTTCGTGACAATTTTTTTCCTTAAATTGGGGATTTGTGAGGTGTCAAGTTTTTTTTTTACTCGCACAGTAGTATGGATATAGAATAAATGTAGAAATAGAATGTGAATTTAAATTCTGAACACAATACACCGCTAATTCGCTCCTTATGGTTTTAAACTTAGAACGTCAATGAGTCATTGTCCCCCAGACATAGTCACCCCTCCATTGCCCCTCCCTTTCCCCTCATCCTCCACTACCATGGAAACCTAGTTTTAGCCATTGCCTGAGGATATAAGCAGACAATGGAAATGAAATCTAGATCAATTATTTCATAGGTGTTGTACTGATCTTAGCAGGGTCACTATACTACGAGAACACTTGTCTGAAAAGCATGCATCTTATTTATTCCTAGTGTGTTCACTGATGATGATTTCTCGTGTTTTGTTTGCTCACTTCAAACTTGTAAGCATTATTTTCTTTATTAACCATGCATACAGGCAGCTAATTAACCTATCTTTCCATTAAGCCTTTGCGTAATTACAATATTTCTTCTTTTCTTCAATGTAACAATTATAATTATTTGCATGTCTTTTGAAGGGTATCTAGTAGGGCTGTTATCGTTGAGAAAATTCTCTTTCGATATCATTCAGAAATATCTGAACAATATTGATAACTATCGACAAAAGAATCAACATGCATTTTTTATGCATTATAGCGAGGTCACATACCCGCGTTGGTTAAAGTTTGTATCTACCAAGAACGCTTTAAAATCCGCGTTCATTGGATGTAGATGACTACAGGAGTCGAGTGCAGTCACGATGTTTGGATTGTCACGATCTCATCCCCACTTCGTTATAATAACAGCAAAGTTGGGGTGAGATAATATTTTGTTGAGATGTTGGAGTAATTTCTGTTGCTGTGACTCCTGTGCAGTTTCATGAAAAATATGTTTTCTATGAATTCTGTGAAATCGCGGAAAATCACTGTGTACCTACATAATAGCGCATATTATCGACAAAGAGAGAAAGGTTATTGATATCGCTAAGTGGCAAAAACAAGCAATTATTGACAGAGCTATCGATAAAGTCGTTATCGATAACAGCCCTAGTATCTAGTTGATAGGGGGGGGTTCACGATACCCTGTCTTTCACTTTTTAAGAATGATATTGATTAATAGTCCAAAGAACTCTTATAGACAGAGTTCAGTAAACACCTGTCTGTTCAAATCTTATCAAAAAGACACTAATTTGTTTTCAAATTGATTTTGTCCTGGCATGATTTCCCCCCCCCCATTTCAAATTTTGTGGATGTTTATATTTGATAGCATATCTGTCATTGTCTCCCCCCTCCCCCTCTCTCTCCCTTTCTTCCCTCCCTCATATACAGCTTTACCAGTTCATTGGGTGTATAACCAAGACATATTAGCTTCCGAGGTAGCCAAACACGCCAACCCAGAGTTCATACCCAATAGTATCTGTCCCTTCTACCAGATACCGACGGGTAAGAACAGCGCCTATGGAGACCATCTTTACGTTCTCCTCAAGTCAGTGGTTGAAAGCAGAGGTAAGTCACTTCAGGATACATTTGAAGGTCAAAGTCCACCCAAACTAATAGGTGATGTTCATAAAAAAGAGAGAAATCAAACAAGCTAAGTTCCCACTCTCACAATTTGCGTCATGATTGAAACGCTCTTGCTCATAGAGTAATCGCAGTGTTTGTATCAGATCCATTGTGGAAATCGTAGTGATCGGTAAAAAACTTTCCATGGTTAAAAAATTTTGCGATCACTTACAAAAGGCCAATTGTAGCGTTTATAATGGATCGCACGGCAGTGGGAACAAGGTATAAACACTGAAAAGTCCTGTAAAAATGGATGTCAAATAAGATATTTATGACATTTTTAAGTTTCACTTTTCAGTTGTATACACATAGATATGACGCAAGAAATTAATGCAATGCGCTCAACTGAGCCCTAAACTGTGGAATAATGTTAAAAAAGGAAATTCCATGATCAGTTTCACTAAAAACCATCTTAAAATAACATTCCATTTCCCCCAACCCTGATCTTTCCCTTCTTACCTACAGTTCCATTGTTTCTTTTCTTATGTTTATAAGAAGGGAGTTTATGTAAGGAATCTTTTTTTTTTTCTTTTTTCAATTTGTCTCTTCAAATTCTTTTTATTGTATTTCAATATAGTTTTCTGCTTCCATTACAAAAGGCATTTTAAAAATAATTGTACCTATGTATGTCATTATTCTGTTATGTATGTTTTATTGTCATGTACATGTACTTTGTACATACTAGTAGAACTTTCTTATTTTATATGCATTTTTTAATTCTTGCAACCACAGCACAGTGCTGATAGGGTGTTCTAGCCCCACAAGTCATAAATAAATAGCACATATCATATGCAGCATCCTCAACACAAATTTATAGGTTTTGCGGTTCACCGTGATATTGGGTTGGCAGCACATGATAGATAACGGTGCCGCTGCAGTGGGTCGGTGTCTAGACCTGACCATCACTCATGCAGAATATTTTGAATTCAATGTAGTAGTCATAGGAGATTGTGGGGTATGTGGAAGAGCAAGGGATTGGAAGGATAAGGGATGGGGCGTTGTGGCCCAGTGGATTAGTCTTCTGATTTTGAAACAGGGTCGTGGGTTCGAATCCCAGCCATGGCGTAATTTCCTTCAGCAAGATTTATCCACATTGTGCTGCACTCGACCCGGGTGAGGTGAATGGGGACCTGGTAGGATTAATTCCTTGAATGCATGAGCGCTGAAAGGCAGCTCGAGCTAAAGCTGGGGTAACAATAATAATAACACTCGGAATAGAAAATTTCTAGATAGATGGCGCTATATAAATTCCTATTATTATTATTATTATCATTTTTATTATTATTATTATTATGGGACGATCTCCGCTGAACGTGCAACGTCGGTTTGTACGGACAAAAATAGAAGATTTCCTTTCTTTTTTTATCTCTGAGAAAAATGTGAAAATGCCTTGGTTGATGTAAATTAACCTACAGGCATAATACAGGGAGTATTGTTATTTTTTCGATGCTTGTACTGCCAGAATTAAAGAGAGAAAATCAATTGCATGTACTGTGATTGTTCGGTTAACATGTACAGCTGCACATAAATGTCTCCATTGCATGCAAAGGGTCAATCTGTGTCGATGGTCCCTGTTGCCAGTTCAGGAGAAGTAATGAGATATTTACCATATCTTGATTGTCGGTGTGTGAAGCAGTGAGATGGCTTACAAGTAACAATCTGTCACTGTATTTAAAAGAAAAATAGAAAATGTCTTTTTCAAATCTAAGTTAATTATTCCATTCAAATGTCGGGTATATTATTGAAGACAATCGGTGAAAAAAAATTGCAAAGCTTACAACTTTTTGCCAATTCTCAAGAATTTTGTTTCCACTTCCCTCATACACAATGCACTTTCCTTCTCTCTCTCATCTTTTCTGTGACTTCCAATTTTTTTTCTCTTATATTTTGTCTCTTTTGCTTGCTGAATGTAACAATTTAAGCATTTATGACATAAAGGCATTATTTGGTTTACCTTTTTTATAATCCAAGCTGTAATGCCCCAGTTGCTACTGTGTCTGTCTGATATATTGTAAAAATGAGAGATTTGCTCTTACGACAATTGCTCCTCTGTTAATTTGTCGGAAGATAGAAGGCGAGGTTTAGAGTTGTGATTACAGATTTTTTGTCAGAATCATATCAGGATAAGCATTAAGGTTTTAGAATGTATGCTTTAAAGGTCTGGATTTTGTTTTGCTTAATGTGTGCATTTTTTTAGATAGGTAGGAGCATTTGTCACATGAAAGAATGCCATGGAACTCCTCTCCCCCCCCCCTCCCCTCATGATTATTATCAGATATGCTGGTCTCATTCCTCAGGTGCAAGACTGCTGCTTAATGGGGTTTCAATCTTGCTTGTTGAATCATTCGCGATAATTTGGTCACATTATTTATTGAATACAATAGCAATGGTAGTAATCAGTTGCACTGCACCACCAATTGTGAAGGGGGCTTTATGGACTCTTGCTCATCTCCTCCAAATCTCTGTCTCACGCCTGAACTCATAGCCTTTCCCCTATACATGTATACATTATACACAATGAGTTAGATGCATAAAAAGTAGCAATTGCTGGCAAGCAATCACTTCATGCATAAGCAGTTGCCAGCCAAGCAAAACATCATGCTTCAGCAATTGCTTTATTTCATATGCATAACCCTTTGCTTGTGCTTGAACCCTTTTCTTGCCCTCTGAAAGCAATTGCTATAGAGGTTTAAACAATAGTGATGTCATGCTGGTGTGAACCCCACTCACAAAAATGGCAGGACTCTAAAGCAAATTACCACTTCTTTCAAATAACACCTTTTCCTCAGACATGGTGTGAAACCAACTTGTTTCTTTTCCAATCCAATCCACATTGTATTGTTCGAAATAGACACCACAAATGAAATACTCTGAAAATTTGTTTTGCCCAATTGATCCTGTGCCCGGCAGCTGCTGTGCAGCGCCAGATTGACGAGGCTCTATCCCTTTAACTGTTGAACGCCAAACAGGGTACAGCAACTCCCACTTTTTAACGTCTTTTGGTCTGACGTGGCCGAGGTTTGAACCCTTGACCTCCCGATTTTGAGACGGACGCTCTACCAGCTGAGCCAACACACCGCTTCAATACATTCATATGTTTGGCATTTGGTTTGCACTTATTAGGAAGACAACAAGTAAATGTAGGCTACTGTACACCTTTGGGTTCTCTCTCAGGTGCTTAAACGTGATTAAAAAATGCAAACGCTCTGATCAAGCAAGCGCTCAAGCTTCTCTGACGGAGCTTGAAAAAGCCCAAGCAAGTGTTTAAACGCACAAGCAGAATATACGCTTTATGCATACCTTTTTAGCAATAGTTGATTGTAAAGGAATTGCTAGCAGTTAGTTAGCGATTGCTTGAACTTACTAGCAAAAGCATTTGCTCAATCATTTGTGTGGATCTGATTCATGAAGGATTCATGAAACTTGGACATAAGAGTAATCAAGTATCACTGAACATCCCATGCGAGTTTCAGATCACATGACTAAGGTCAAAGGTCATTTAAGGTCAATGAACTTTGGCCATGTTGGGGCATTTGTTGAATAACCATTATAACTCTGTAAGTGTATGGTTCTGGTTAGTGCTGCAAGTCAGGCGGCATGTTCGGGTTCGGTTCGGCAATTTTTTTCCGAACTTTGGTTCGGTTCGGGGTTCGGCAATAAATGCCAAATTAAATTTAACATGTAAAAAATAAAGATCGCCGACCTACAAACAAGTAATCTTTTGGATGAACTGTCATGTATTAATAATAAATTTTGTTTATAAAAAGAATAGTTAAGATAATTGTTGAACTTTCTTTTGTTTTAATAAACAAAAAATAAGTCATTTCTACTTTCATTTTTAAAATGAAAATAAAAAAATCAAAAGAAAAAATATTGATAACGAGAGAATCAGGACAGAAACAGAATTACAAAGATCAGAATATTTTTTTCACGATTATTTCATGTAGCTGTGATCATGATCGATTACGATGTCATTGCCAACGCAGCTTCTCAAATTGGAAAGTGTTGATCGGGAATGCCGAAATAGTAGACAAACAACCTCCACTCAACTGTTATTATGCCGGTAAAATTCACATTCCAAAGAATATGAGTGTTTTAGAAAGTCCCTATTTTCTGAAAAGTGGTAAAATCTGGTCAATGAATTACTTTAAAAAGATAAAATATCAGTCCATTCTTGGTCCAGAAAGATCGACGCTACGTGACTTCAAACATATTTCTAACACGAAATTGAGTACATGGGACTGTACTGCGTATTTTAGTGTTGTGAAATCACTCGGCGTTGATCGTCAGAACTACGACGGAACTGATAATTTATCATTTCATTTTCAGTAATTGGCCAGATTAAACCACTTTTAAGAAAATATTGACAATGGAAAAACATTTCAAGTTTGGAATACGAATTTTACCTGTATAATAGCAACCGAGAGCAGGTTGTTTGGACTTCCTGTTTCAACTTTCCTTACCAACCATTTCCGGAACATCGATCAGGGAACATGCGTTGATTTGGTTTGAATTTTTATCTTTTTTGTTTTTTTTCACCCTCATTCCTCCATCTCTTATTTATTTATCTTTTATATTGATATGGAAATTTCAGAAGGTGGAATATATATATATACTTTACTATTACTTTGTCAGTCACAAGGAATTAATTTATGTCTTTTCAATTAAATGTACATCCGATTACAGCAATACGTAATTCAACTACACTTTTTAACTGAGTTAAGCTTAAAATGTCCCCACATTTTATAAGGAAAAAATATATTCATGTTTAGGCCTGGGACGATTGTCATTATTACCATTCGATTATTTCCTGGAAAAATAATTGAATGATTTGATTGTTCGTCGGGAATCACGTCTTTTAAGTCACAATAGTTGACCTACTTTATGGTGACCCCCCCCCCCATGAAGAAATCTCCATCAAAGTCACATGTTTAGCATAAATGAGGCCCTCTTTTCCCCCTTCTCCATGATTTTTCATATCAAAAGAAACTTCATGTAATGAGATTAAATCTTTCAGTTTATTGTTCCAATGAAAATCTTCCTAAATCAATACTGGTACCCTGGTATTATGCATGCATCCCTCCAAGTGCCACACCCCTGCATATAAATGAATCAGCCCCGCCGAGTCCAAAGACGTAAACAACTCATTCATGAAGTATATTCTTTGAGACTGAGCCCAGGTGGAGCATTTCACTTGAAAAATTTCATCCCTTGCCCACACCATGTCCCCGCCTCCACTTGTGGCACTGCCCACGATGCTACACATGTATTAAAAAAAATATTTCATTTGAAATACCTTTCAAAATTACGATTTTTTATCATTTGAACCTACATGTATAACTGGGTCTATTTTTGGAGACTAGTCGAGAAAGTACTGGTGAAGGCGGGCGCGTGTTGGAATGTAGTTTTCATTGGTTGAGGGGGATATAAAAAAGGTTGCATTGTTCTGAAACATGAAAGAAATTCTCCGGCTCCCACCCCCTATCCTTCCCTCTCTCTTTCCCTCACACGCACACACACACACAGATGGGGGAGGGGTCAATTTATTTCTGAAGTCATGACCTTTCCTGATAAGGGAACCACATGCCTTCCGCTTCTTTGTTTCCCAAAGTTTCATTGGCTATCCGAAGGTCCAATCAGCTCAAGTGAGCTGGTTATGTGTTTACTTATTATTGTGCACGCACACAATGACTTATTTTGTGTATGAGGGCAAGGTCGGGTGGGATTAACATTTTCGGAGCGCTATCATGTTGGTATGTACCGGTAACTGTGAATGTGATACAATCATTGATAATTTTTGAAACATTACCTCGGTAACATAATTTTTAAACCTGTAAAAAACAGCTGTCATCATTGTTTTCTTGTCATTTTATTATTATTACTTGGGTATTAGAGTTATCCCAACGTCATAATCGGGATCTGCCGAACATTCGATTAGTGTAAATTTTGCTAATCGATTGGTGATTGGCGGCATGCCAATCGAACCATTCGATCAATCGATGTTTACTCCCAGGCCTATTCATGTTTATAAAAAAAATTGAAAATGATAAAAATTTAATCAAACACGAGACCGAAACTGTCATTTACGAGGAATGAATTCATGTCTGGTTCTTTTTCTTTATTAAATACAAAATGATTAGGTCCGATTACGATCACGATCGATTACGGCAATACGTAAATACACCACACTTTTATACCGAGTTTAGCTTCAAAATGCCCCCTCATTTTATCAAGAAAAAATATATTTATGTTAATAAAATATTCTTAAGTTGATAACAGTTCAATCAAAGACGAGATGGGAGCTATCATAGTGGATTTTAAAAATATATTGAGTGGAATTCTCTTTGTGCACAATCACTAACCAATATATATTTTGTTAATTTTATACTTAAATCTATGTAGTCATCGCATTGCGTACAAACATACTTTTTTCCGAACTTCCGAACCAGGCCCTTGAGTTCGGTTCGGTTCGGTCCGGTTCGGAAGTGCCAAGTTCGGCGAACTTCCGTTCGGCGGTTCGGCTGCAGCACTGGTTCTGGTTCATAAAACTTAGACATAAGTGTAATCAAGTATCACTGAACATTTCATGCGAGTTTCAGGTCACATGACCAAGGTCAAAGGTCATTTTGGAGGTAATTATTAGATTGCTGTAATGACTTTCAAAGTTTATAGTCAATAAAATGTGGATATAGGGGTAATCAAGTATTACTGACAAGTATCAAGGTCAAATGTCATTTATTGTCAATGAACGTAGTATTGTATCATGAATTTTTTTTGTGAAAAATTATTTTATAGTAGTTTTCAGAGCCAGCACTGCTGCTATATTGAATCGCGCAATGCAGGTGAGATTGCCAGAGGCGCTCCACTTGTTAAACTTGGCATCTCCATGTTAACATCCTAGGTTTCAATGAGAATGCCTACAAAGAGGGGTTAAAGGCCATGTTTGGACCGGGGTCGGCATTTGACTATGAGAGGCCATCATCTGGTGGACCAGCCCAAGGACCATACCTGCACGGATCCATGAAGAAGTTCTTGCAGAACCTGGCCCAGAATCAAGAGAACACCGGGGACACAGGCAGCACTGATGTAAGTATCTTTATATCTTTGTTATTGTTGGTGTTTTTTGTCATTTTCATTCTTCTCCTTTTTTATTGTTTCCCTGTCCTTAAGTTTCCTTACTTCTGTCATCATTTTCTTCTACTTTTACTTTTCCTTCTCCTTATCGTCCTACTTTTACTTCTGCTCCTTCTCCTTTTCTTTTTTTATCTTTTCCATCTACTTCTTCTTCTTCTTTATTTATTTTTATTTCTTTTATTCTTCTTCTTCTCTTGCTCCTTCTTGTCCTTCTTTTCCTCATCCTTCTATTCATTCTCATCTTTCTTTTCCGTTCCTCATTCCTATTCTTTACTTTCTTGACGTTGGTGTTTTTATGTTGTTGCTTTGTTGTTTCTATCCTTGGTGTTATTAATACCACTGCTTCATGTTTTTGCTCAGTTTTCCAGGAGGCCCACTTCTGATTATGAGCAGCTTGCAACATAAAATGAATTAATAATCTCACATGTGCTGACAAAAATAGATAACCCATGTAGTTAGCTGTCTGAAACACTCACATCATTCCCTCAATCGAAAGGAGCTGTGTGACATTTACTTCTCCCCTTATGAAATGTCAGCGTGTTAAATGTGGTCTGCTTTTTAACGACACGCTGGGGATACTTAATACATGATAGTCATTATCTTGCATATGCCGTTCTTGAAATTCAAGCCGTCGGAAGTATGTGGTTTTTGAAACATGCTGATTTAATCCTGATGCAGCACTACATTTATATTTCTGAAAATCATGACAGAAATAAATATGACTTGAGAAAGCAGGACTTTTTTCAGCAGTCAAAGAATGCAAAAAAATCTTGTTTAAGCCTTTATTTGTTCCTGGCCGGTGGGCCGGGATTACCGGTTGGCCTTATCAAAAACATTCAGATGCGCACACATCGTTTGATTTCAACAACATGGTCATGTGTAGCTGCCCTCTACGTTCAAAGATGTAACAGCACGATATATTGGGGTCTTGAAATCCAAAATGGAGGATAGGCGAAAAATTGTTGACTGCTGAAAACAATGTAAAAAAAACCCCAAATTATCGATGAAATTTCATTAAACCATGAAATAATGCTAATAATGTGACAGGTGAGGATGTATTTATGTTAAATGTGTTTGTAAAAATATTTCATGAAGCTGTTTGTAAATCACGAACGACTGGTGATCCTTTGTTGCAGTGATTGATATACACCACATCTACGATGGTGCGGATTTAGTTCTTAAGAAAGGCTTACCGGTAAATCATTAAGTCACTCGTAACTTACAAACAGCTTTATCAAACGCCCACTCTCTGTCATAACTCTTCATTCCCCTAGAAATATTCGCTACATTCACATCTTCATTAGATAGTCCCTCCAATCTTTTTATCCCCATTTCTTTTCTCAATCTTTCCAAATTCTGTGTTTTGTGCCCTCTATCTTCTTCTCAGTGCAATGATTGCCATACCCATTCCACATGTTTTAACAACTCTCCACCCCATCCCCAACCAGATTCACATCTTTATTGGATATTCCCTTCCAATATCTTTCTTTCCATTTCTTTTCTCAGTCTTTCCAAATTTCCCCTTGTGTCTCATTCACTTTATCTCCTTCATAATGCATTTATTGCTACAGCTCAATCCACATGTTGTCATAACTCTCTGTCTCCTCAACCAGAAAGTCACCACATTAACATTTTCATCGAATATTCCCTTCAAATCTTTTTTTCTTTCCATTTCTTTTCTCAATCGTCCGAATTTTCCCCCTGCATCTTGTTTCCTACATGTATATGTCTCTTTCTTAATGCATTTATTGCCCAGTCCACTCTCCATCTTCCTAACCAGAAATGTACACTATGTTAACATCTTCATTAGATATTTATTTCCATCCGATCTTTATCTTTCATTTTACTTTGTCAATCTTTCCAAAATCCTCTGTCTCATTCCCTTTATCTCCTTCACAATGAATTGATTGCCATATCCATTCAACATGTTTTAACAACTCTCCACCCCATCCCCAACCAGATTCACATCTTTATTGGATATTCCCTTCCAATATCTTTCTCTCCATTTCTTTTCTCAGTCTTTCCAAATTGCCCCTTGTGTCTCATTCACTATATCTCCTTCATAATGCATTTATTGCTACAGCCTATTCCACCTGTTGTCAAAACTCCCTGTTCTTCCAACCAGGTATCACCACATTAACATCTTCATTTGGATATTTCCTTTAAATATTTTTCTTTCCATTTCTTAATCTTCTGGAATTTCCCCCTGTGTCTAGTTTCCTATCTCTCCTTAATGCATTTATTCTTAATGCCCAGTCCACATGTCACATTTCTCTGTCTCCCCAACCAGAAATGGTCACTATGTTAACATCTTCATTAGATAGTCCCTCTAATCATTTTCATTCCATTTCTTTTCTCAATCTTTTCAATGTCATGTGTCTTTTTCGTCTATTTCCTTCTCAATACAATTATTGTTATTGCCATTCCACCCATTGCCACTCTCTAACCAGAAATAATCACTACATTTATATCTTCATTAGATACAAGTATGTAGGGACAGTGACTTTCCGTTTACCAGTATCAAATCAAAACGGAAAAAAAATTTACTAACGTGAAATTTATAGTGGAAATTCAATGAATTCACATTTACAAAATGAAATTCATGTTTTGTGCTGTGTATGTTTTCTATGGCAAAACAGAATTTTCATTTTAGATCAAGTTTAAAGTGGAATTACATGTTTTCAGAAACAGGGGAAATGAAATGGGAAATTTCTGTTCCTAGGAAGTACGTTAAATGATCATTCTTTATTTCTTCAATATGTTATCTTTTCTAAATTCTTTATAATCTGTCACCTTTTCTTTCTATTACCACGTTCTTTCTCTGTTTAAGATTTCTGTCTGTCTGTATGTTTCTCTCTGTGTGTCCCTCATTCTCTCTTTCTCTCTCTTTATTTGTTCAATTCATTTCTTTTGACAGGGGGGTAGGCTCAAACTATCAAAAGACCACATGTGGTTGGTAATTACCAGGGTTTATGTTCCATTGATCTCATGCCAATTCATCCGATTGCCAACTCGTCGACTATCATTTGGTCTACCATCAGTTGGTCCACTATCCACATGGTCCAATTGCCATTTTGGCCATTCATCATTTTGTCTAATAACCAGTTTGACCAAAAGCCATTTAGTCCATGTCCCATCTGGTCTAGTTGAACAAAGTGTTAATAGTGCAAGATGAATGAAAATAAATAAGACGAAATAGTCATATACGAAATTGTAATTAGACAAAGTGATGACTGGAACAAATGGTTGTTGGAAAAATGGTGGCTAGCTGAATTTTTGATGGATGGAATGGCATTAGACTAAATGAAGGTAGACCATGTGGTGAGTGGACGAGTTGGCAATAGATGAATTG